>NW_023405317.1:57500-83107 GCF_013141755.1 Anopheles stephensi | reverse complement strand
GGTTGGGTAGGTCGGAAGCATGGAGAGATCGGATTCCACCTGAGTCAGATACTCTCCGGACACGGGTTTCTTCCGGGAGTTTCTGCACGTCATGGGGTTCATCTCAGCCCCGACTTGCCGTTCTGCACCGACTCAGCCGTGATCGAGTCAGCAGAACACGTGATGTTCCACTGCCGAGGTTCGCGGACATAAGGGTGCAGCTCCTGACGAAAGACGACGGCGTAGTAGTAACACCGGAGGAGCTGGCAGGCTGGATGCTGGCAAGCCCAGCTAAACTGGCAGCAGGCGGAACAGGCTGCAAAACGAGTTTGCACCTTCCTACAGCAGCGATGGCTGGATGACCAATCGGCCGAGAATGCTGCCATTTCCGGTGCTAACACGGAAGCACTGCGACACGCGGAGTGAGACGGCGAGCTGACCGTCGAGCCAGCCGCAACGCTTACCAGCGGAGACGTCGTCGGGAGCAGCGGGAGAGGCGCCAGCTGATGGATGATGACGATGGAGAGACAACAACCAACCCAGCAGCAGCCAACAATCAACGCCCGGCTAGACCCGCTCGCAACTTGGCTCCGCCATCAGCTGAAGAAATTCTTCGCCGACGGTTAAGGCGGAACCAGCGTCAGCAGGAGTATCGGCGGCAATTGCGGGCCGGTACAATCCGGCCAGTGCGTTCGGGCCAACTGCGTCGGAGAAGGCAGCCGCCAGCGGAGGAGGAGCTTGAAACGCCGACGTGCAAACCGGCGCGAACGAGAACGTCAAAGACGTCATGCCCGCAATGCGGTGCCGACCGCCATCGCGAAGTGCTGTCGGCCGACGAAGAAGCCGCCATAACGGAGGCCGAGACAGCCACACGCCTAGCTTGATGGAGCATACGCCTTTTGGTCGCTTGCGTTGGTGGACGAGAGCGAGAGCGTACTCGAGCAGGCGGTGTGCTTTAGTATTTACTTACTGTCTTGGTGAAGCGTCTCTTTTAGTATTGGCTTGGTAGCAAAGGCGCGTTTAGGTGTTTATATGTCGTGATGAGTAATAAATGTTTTTGTTTGTACAGTCATGTTTGATCAGGAGGAGCACGGGCTCCTAACATTATAGTAGGTCTCAACGTGCAAAAACACCGGCAGCCACACCCGTGCAGGGAATGCTGTCGGTATTGGTGCGGTGTTTGCGTTTATTAATGTTAATGTTTCTCTGTTTACCATTAATAAAACTAAACACACTGTAAAAAAAAAAAAAAAAAAAAAAAAAAAAAGAAGTGGAGCTTGCAGAGGCGTTTGACAGTTGACAGCGAACGGTGGTGTTTCCGTGAGCTGCGCAAAAAATTGTCGAAAAAAGGTGTAAAAAGTGTTTAAATTCTTTACAGAGTGCTTTAAAAGTGATAAAAAGGCGTTTTGTTATCATTTGGAAGTGAATTTGGACCAAAAAACAGGAAAAAAACAGTGAAAGTGTGGTATAAACAAAACCCCATACATTTTGTATGGAGGGGTTTTTCACTGATTTGGCGGCTCTAAGCAACCGTTTTAGATGCGGTTTTCGCTGAAAACGCAAGACTGGGAGCCAATTTAGTGTTTTCGACGGAAAAACGGTGGATGCCGGTGGTCTGTACGCGGAAAAAAACTGTAAAAAACATTCCGGCTATAGAAGAAGAAGAAGAAGAGAAACTGTTTCTTGAAGCGTGCAGAAAAAAGTGTCCGGATCTAATCGGAAGTGGTTTAAATCGTTAGATCGTGTCGTGATTAGTGGGTACAAGTGAAAACAGACCGAAAATCGGTCCATTTGGGCCGGAAAAAAGTGTGGGAAAAATCCAGATTGTGACGTTTCCACGTGGCGTCTTGTTCCGGATCTCACTTTTTTCACCCAATACGCAACGGATCTGGACGCATGTGGTGTTAAAAGAAGCGGAAAAGTGCCAGCTAGTGAAACAGTGCAAAAAACCGGAAAGAAAACGGTGAAAAATAACCAAAAAAAGTGCATTTATAGTGGTGACAAAAATTTGACATTGGACATGTCCCATGACCCATGGGACAAAAATAAATTCCCATGGGACAAAAAAAATTCTGACATTAGTGAAAATTTTTTCAATTAAGAAAAAGTGTGTCATAAAATCGTGTAAACCAGTGGAGATTATTCAAAAAACTCTATAATAATTTTTGGGACATCTTGATAATTTTCCTGCCACCCATTTCCCCCCCGCACCCCGACCGAAAGGGAAAAAAATCCCTTAATAAGGGAAAATAAGGAATAAGGGGCGGGAAAATTCGAAAAGTGTACGGAAAATTCTAAAAACCGGTGGAAAGTGTTGAGAAAAATCATATGCAACTTTTGGTGGTGAAACGAGGTGTCCCCGCTCCCCATACCCCCCCTCCCCCTTCGTCCGAGCGCCGACGAGCGCCTTAATAAGGGAAATAGTGAGCGGAAATTTTTAAATAAGTACGGAAAATTCCGGGGTGTGGTTTTTCCCGTATAACGTGAGGAGGACAAATTTTTCAAGGAGTTTCTGGGGCCCACCGCAAACCCCACTTCCCCCCACCCTCGCCTGAATATTGGCAAACTTTCAAAAAGGGGGATATTTAGGGGAAATTCAGTGCGAGTGCGTGAAAATTTGTGTGGTGTGTGTCCGAAGCCCCTCCGCCCCCCCCACCTGCAACGGGAAACCATCCCAAACCGTGGAGACTTGGGTGGTAGGACAGGCGACGAACCTGCTAAGTGTTAGCGAGCAGGAAATCTTCCCGGTTTTCGTCATCTGGCGGGAGATGACGTAAATGGCGGATAGTTTGCGCCCATCAACTCAAGATGGGATCAGACACCGACAACGGGGAGTCGGAATCTGATGTTCCGGTTGTTCCGGAATCACTGAAGAAGGCGGTGGTGAAGAAACGGCGTATAGGTGAGCCACCTCTTCAGCCACGAGTGGTGTTGGAGCCGATTGAGGTTTCACCAAGAACAATGGCGGCTTTCCATGGCACGACGCCACAGGAACCAGTGGCAACCAGCGAGGAGAATAATTCGGGTTTGCCGGCCTCCGCCGTCCCGATGGTGGTGGTTCTCTCCTCCCCCGAGCCAACCTCTTTAGAGGAAGAGATGCGGGAGGAGAATGGCTCACGGAGGACCGCAGCCACTACACCACCGATTCCGTCACCACGTAGGGTGACCTCACCGGAAGCAACGGCTGCTACCGTTCGACCAGTGAATTCGAATGGGGCGCCGGAGGGATCGCACCAGCTCATCGAGAGACTGTTGCAGAAGCTGGAAACGATGACCGAGAGGCTGACCCAAGTGACGGAGAGGCTGGAAGCCAGCGACCAGGAGAATAAAGTTCTTAGGCGAGAGCTTGAACTCTATAGGATGGGGACACGGACGGTGTCGGAGATGTACTCCTCCGCGGTTGGTACGGGCTTGGGAAACCAAGCGGTATCCCAGCCTGGACCCAGTAAGAAGACCGTTAAGCGGTCTCAAAAGCGCACGAGGGCACTGACCCGTGAGACAAGCGGTCCTGCCCACCATCGGTTGCTGGAGTTGCAGGACCAATTGCGCGCTGAAGCGGAAAAGGAAAGGCAGCAGCAGCAGAGACCGGGGCGTGAAGCAGTCCGCCCTCAGCCGCAGCAGCTGTCTTATCGGGACGTCCTGTCACCTGGGTGGCAAACGGTTGGGCAGAGGCCTCCGAGGCAGCCTCAGCAACAACAGCGGCCCCAGCCGCCAAAGGCACCCCAACGTTTCCCCCAACCAGCCCAACGGACAAGTAGGAGACGACCAGACGCCATACTGGTGATACCGGCACCAGGCGTGAGCTTTGCCGATATGTATCGACCGATCCGGACCGCCCCTGCGCTAGAGGATGCGCAGAAATACATCCGGATTGGAAAGAGGACCCCAAAGGGCAACCTGCGGATGGACCTCACGCGCGAGGTCGACTCGCTTGCGCTGCGTGATCGTATCCAGGCAGTTCTTGGCGATAAAGGGACGGTCAAGGTGGTCACGGAGATGGCTGAGGTCATTGTCCGCAATGTGGACCATCTGACCGAGGAAGCCACAATCAAAGAGGCCCTGAAGTCGGCACTGAAGAAAGAGCCGACAGTGGCCTCGATCCGTATGTGGGAGCTGCCTGACGCTACCAAGCGGGCACGCCTTCGTCTGCCGCGGGCGGAAGCGGAGGCTATCATGAGCAGGACTGACCCCCTGCTCATCGACTACTCCGCCTGCAGGGTGGAGAGGGTGCCGAGGCTGGACGCTTCGATGCGTCGTTGCTTCCGCTGTCTCGAGCGAGGCCATTTGGCGGCCCACTGCACAGGGGTGGACCGCAGCAACTGCTGTATACGGTGTGGTGAGGCCGGTCATCGTGCGGCTGCATGTAAGCAGGAGGTGCGATGCATCAAGTGTGGTGGCCCTCATCGAATCGCCGCCTACAACTGCATTGGAGGAGGACGGCCTCAGTTGTGATGGCCCTAAGACTGCAGGTCCTCCAGCTAAATGCCAACCGGAGTAGAAGTGCCCAAGACCTGGCACTCAACACTATGAGGACGGAACGAGCTGATGTATTGGTGATGTGCGAGCTGTGCTCGGTCCCGGAGAACAACGCAAACTGGGTGGTAGACCGCGATAACAAGGTGGCGATTGTCGTGAGCGGTAGAACCCATCCAGTGCAACGCGTACGCAGTACGTGCTTCTCCGGCATCGTAGCGGCGGACGTAGCAGGCATTACCATCATCGCCTGCTATGCGTCACCGAGCATTGGGGTCCCCGAATTCGTCGGCATGCTGGAGCGTATCGAGACGCTTGCCTCGGGACACTCTCGTGTGCTGCTCGTAGGCGACTTTAACGCGTGGCACGGCACATGGGGTAGTGAACGCGTCAACACCAAGGGAGAGGAGCTGGCACAGCTTGTGGAAGAGCTCGGGCTTGAGGTGTTGAATCTGGGGAGGGATGATACCTTCCTTGGAAACGGCGTAGCTCGCCCGAGCATCGTCGATGTTGCTTTCGCAAGCTCCAACATCTGCCGCTCTGACCTGGTGGGGGACCCCGAGCAACAATGGAGGATGCTGGATGCCTACTCGTACAGCGATCACCGGTACATTCGCTTCACAGTTGGCGAGAACCAGGCAACAAGGAGTCATCGCACACGGGAAGAGACTTCGACAGTGCGTGCCGCAGGGCGTAGGTGGCAAACGCGGCAGTTTGATGGCGAGCTTTTTGCTATTGCGCTGCAGCGGATTCAGTACGAGGTTGGAGTTACCGATGCGGAGAGCCTGACACGCGCTCTCAGCCGAGCTTGTGGAGAAATTATGGCGGAGGTCACCCCGTACGTTGGCCACACCGGTAAACCGACGTATTGGTGGACGCCACAAATCGGTCAACTGCGCGAAGAGTGCCGCCAACTCTGGGAACGACGACAATCGCTCTCGGCTGCTGACGCTGAGGCTCGATCTGCAATGTCGGTGGATTTGCAGGAGGCACGCCATCGCCTGACAGCGGCGATACGCACAAGCAAGCGGGATCGGTACGCAGAATACATCCAGCATCTCGAGGAGGACGAGACAGGCCGGTGGCAGGGGGAGTTGCTGCAACGGCTCGGAGGGAGTCGCGTTGCACCAGAACGCGATCCGGCCAACCTGCAGCACATTGTGGATGTGCTCTTCCCGGAACACTCCCCTGTCAACTGGCCTGACATCGAACCAGACGGTGTACCGATTCGACCCATTACCGAACAGGAGCTGCTCAATATCGTTGCGGGTCTGAATCCGAGGAAGGCGCCAGGTTTGGACGGCGTGCCAAATGCCGCGCTGACTGCTGCTGTGCGGGCATACCCAGCTACACACGTTCGACTGTTCCAGCGGCTGCTGGACGACGGCCACTTTCCTCGCCAGTGGAAGACGGCCAAGCTGGTTCTCATTCCCAAGCCAGGAAAACCCCCCGGAGAACCGTCATCGGTCAGGCCGGTGATGCTGATCAACACTCCGGGGAAGCTGTTTGAACGAGTTCTGCTGGATCGTCTGAACGACCACATCGAGGTGCCATCAGGACCGCTACTTTCTGAGCAACAGTTCGGGTTCCGATGCGGGCGATCCACACTTCAGGCGGTGGAGTTGGTGATTGATGCTGCCAGATCCGCGATGAGCTTTGGACGGACAAACCAGCGAGACAAGCGTTGTCTGTTGGTTGTAGCGCTAGACGTCCGGAATGCATTCAACTCCGCGGACTGGCTGGCGATCTCACAGGCGCTGCAGGAAAAAGGAGTGCCCTCAAGACTGCGCAGCATCTTGCAGGAGTACTTCTCTGACCGCGTGTTGACGTACGACACGAACACCGGTCCGGTAACACGACAGGTAACGGCAGGAGTTCCGCAGGGGTCCATCTTGGGCCCCACGCTATGGAACATCCTGTACGATGGAGTGTTACGCCTGCAGCTGCCCGACGGAGCATCGGTCATCGGCTTCGCTGATGATCTGGCAGTACTGGCAAGGGGATGCACACCAGAGGAGGCAGCGGGAGTGGCCGAGCAGGCCGTAGCAATGATCTCTGCGTGGATGCAGCAACACCGTTTACAGCTGGCCCCGGAAAAAACCGAGGTGGTGCTCATCTCGAGTTTGCGTCGGGGCCACCCACAGGTGCCCGTAAGGATCGACGGAGTGGAAGTCCGCTCAAAGCAAGCAATACGCTACCTCGGGGTCATACTTCACGACCACCTCTCGTGGAAACCACACGTCGAGAAGGCAACCGCGAAGGCTCTCCGTGTGGTGAAGTTGGCCACCAGCGTGATGCCTAACCACGCTGGACCGAGGGTAGCGAAGCGTCGCTTGCTAGCAGCAGTTGCGGACTCGGTGGTGAAGTACGCGGCACCTATCTGGGCGGAAGCGGTGGAGCTGCAGTGGTGCAGAAGGAGATTGGAGCAGCTACAACGGCCTCTTGCGAGGGGGGTTGCGCGTACCTTTCGCACAGTCAGCTACGGAACAGCGGTAGTGTTGGCTGGGCTGATACCACTGCGCTTGCAAGTGGAGGAAGCTGCCCGGCGTCACAGGCGGCATCAACAGGCACTACAGCAAGGGGTGCTGATCGACCGCGACGTCATACAGAGGCTGGAAAGGTCAGCAACCATGGCGAAGTGGCAGAGCGATTGGAATCAGGAGTGCGGTCATCCGACCGCGAGTAGGTTCAAGCGCTGGGCACATCGCGTATTGCCAGACATCAGCGGTTGGGTAGGTCGGAAGCATGGAGAGATCGGATTCCACCTGAGTCAGATACTCTCCGGACACGGTTTCTTCCGGGAGTTTCTGCACGTCATGGGGTTCATCTCAGCCCCGACTTGCCCGTTCTGCACCGACTCAGCCGTGATCGAGTCAGCAGAACACGTGATGTTCCACTGCCCGAGGTTCGCGGACATAAGGGTGCAGCTCCTGACGAAAGACGACGGCGTAGTAGTAACACCGGAGGAGCTGGCAGGCTGGATGCTGGCAAGCCCAGCTAACTGGCAGCAGGCGGAACAGGCTGCAAAACGAGTTTGCACCTTCCTACAGCAGCGATGGCTGGATGACCAATCGGCCGAGAATGCTGCCATTTCCGGTGCTAACACGGAAGCACTGCGACACGCGGAAGTGAGACGGCGAGCTGACCGTCGAGCCAGCCGCAACGCTTACCAGCGGAGACGTCGTCGGGAGCAGCGGGAGAGGCGCCAGCTGATGGATGATGACGATGGAGGAGACAACAACCAACCAGCAGCAGCCAACAATCAACGCCCGGCTAGACCCGCTCGCAACTTGGCTCCGCCATCAGCTGAAGAAATTCTTCGCCGACGGTTAAGGCGGAACCAGCGTCAGCAGGAGTATCGGCGGCAATTGCGGGCCGGTACAATCCGGCCAGTGCGTTCGGGCCAACTGCGTCGGAGAAGGCAGCCGCCAGCGGAGGAGGAGCTTGAACGCCGACGTGCAAACCGGCGCGAACGAGAACGTCAAAGACGTCATGCCCGCAATGCGGTTGCCGACCGCCATCGCGAAGTGCTGTCGGCCGACGAAGAAGCCGCCATAACGGAGGCCGAGACAGCCACACGCTAGCTTGATGGAGCATACGCCTTTGGTCGCTTGCGTTGGTGGACGAGAGCGAGAGCGTACTCGAGCAGGCGTGTGCTTTAGTATTTACTTACTGTCTTGGTGAAGCGTCTCTTTTAGTATTGGCTTGGTAGCAAAGGCGCGTTAGGTGTTTATATGTCGTGATGAGTAATAAATGTTTTTGTTTGTACAGTCATGTTTGATCAGGAGGAGCACGGGCTCCTAACATTATAGTAGGTCTCAACGTGCAAAAACACCGGCAGCCACACCCGTGCAGGGAATGCTGTCGGTATTGGTGCGGTGTTTGCGTTTATTAATGTTAATGTTTCTTTGTTTACCATTAATAAAACTAAACACACTGTATTTAAAAAAAAAAAAAAAAAGAAGTGGAGCTTGCAGAGGCGTTTGACAGTTGACAGCGAACGGTGGTGTTTCCGTGAGCTGCGCAAAAAATTGTCGAAAAAAGGTGAAAAAAGTGTTTAAATTCTTTACAGAGTGCTTTAAAAGTGATAAAAAGGCGTTTGTTATCATTTGGAAGTGAATTTGGACCAAAAAACTGGAAAAAACAGTGAAAGTCTGGTATAAACAAAACCCCATACATTTTGTATGGAGGGGGTTTTTCACTGATTTGGCGGCTCTAAGCAACCGTTTTAGATGCGGTTTTCGCTGAAAACGCAAGACTGGGAGCCAATTTAGTGTTTTCGACGGAAAAACGGTGGATGCCGGTGGTCTGTACGCGGAAAAAACTGTAAAAAACATTCCGACTATAGAAGAAGAAGAAGAAGAAGAAACTGTTTCTTGAAGCGTGCAGAAAAAGTGTCCGGATCTAATCGGAAGTGGTTTAAATCGTTAGATCGTGTCGTGATTAGTGGGTACAAGTGAAAACAGACCGAAAATCGGTCCATTTGGGCCGGAAAAAAGTGTGGGAAAAATCCAGATTGTGACGTTTCCACGTGGCGTCTTGTTCCGGATCTCACTTTTTTCACCCAATACGCAACGGATCTGGACGCATGTGGTGTTAAAAGAAGCGGAAAAGTGCCAGCTAGTGAAATAGTGCAAAAAACCGGAAAGAAAACGGTGAAAAATAACCAAAAAAAGTGCATTTATAGTGGTGACAAAAATTTGACATTGGACATGTCCCATGACCCATGGGACAAAAATAAATTCCCATGGGACAAAAAATTCTGACATTAGTGAAAATTTTTTCAATTAAGAAAAAGTGTGTCATAAAATCGTGTAAACCAGTGGAGATTATTCAGAAAACTCTATAATAATTTTCGGGACATCTTGATAATTTTCCTGCCACCCATTTCCCCCCCGCACCCCGACCGAAAGGGAAAAAAATCCCTTAATAAGGGAAAATAAGGAATTGGGCGGGAAAATTCGAAAAGTGTACGGAAAATTCTAAAAACCGGTGGAAAGTGTTGAGAAAAATCATATGCAACTTTTGGTGGTGAAACGAGGTGTCCCCGCTCCCCATACCCCCCCTCCCCCTTCGTCCGAGCGCCGACGAGCGCCTTAATAAGGGAAATAGTGAGCGGAAATTTTTAAATAAGTACGGAAAATTCCGGGGTGTGGTTTTTCCCGTATAACGTGAGGAGGACAAATTTTTCAAGGAGTTTCTGGGGCCCACCGCAAACCCCACTTCCCCCCACCCTCGCCTGAATATTGGCAAACTTTCAAAAAGGGGGATATTTAGGGGAAATTCAGTGCGAGTGCGTGAAAATTTGTGTGGTGTGTGTCCGAAGCCCCTCCGCCCCCCACCTGCAACGGGAAACCATCCCAAACCGTGGAGACTTGGGTGGTAGGACAGGCGACGAACCTGCTAAGTGTTAGCGAGCAGGAAATCTTCCCGGTTTTCGTCATCTGGTGGGAGATGACGTAAATAGCGGATAGTTTGCGCCCATCAACTCAAGATGGGATCAGACACCGACAACGGGGAGTCGGAATCTGATGTTCCGGTTGTTCCGGAATCACTGAAGAAGGCGGTGGTGAAGAAACGGCGTATAGGGGAGCCACCTCTTCAGCCACGAGTGGTGTTGGAGCCGATTGAGGTTTCACCAAGAACAATGGCGGCTTTCCATGGCACGACGCCACAGGAACCAGTGGCAACCAGCGAGGAGAATAATTCGGGTTTGCCGGCCTCCGCCGTCCCGATGGTGGTGGTTCTCTCCTCCCCCGAGCCAACCTCTTTAGAGGAAGAGATGCGGGAGGAGAATGGCTCACGGAGGACCGCAGCCACTACACCACCGATTCCGTCACCACGCAGGGTGACCTCACCGGAAGCAACGGCTGCTACCGTTCGACCAGTGAATTCGAATGGGGCGCCGGAGGGATCGCACCAGCTCATCGAGAGACTGTTGCAGAAGCTGGAAACGATGACCGAGAGGCTGACCCAAGTGACGGAGAGGCTGGAAGCCAGCGACCAGGAGAATAAAGTTCTTAGGCGAGAGCTTGAACTCTATAGGATGGGGACACGGACGGTGTCGGAGATGTACTCCTCCGCGGTTGGTACGGGCTTGGGAAACCAAGCGGTATCCCAGCCTGGACCCAGTAAGAAGACCGTTAAGCGGTCTCAAAAGCGCACGAGGGCACTGACCCGTGAGACAAGCGGTCCTGCCCACCATCGGTTGCTGGAGTTGCAGGACCAATTGCGCGCTGAAGCGGAAAAGGAATGGCAGCAGCAGCAGAGACCGGGGCGTGAAGCAGTCCGCCCTCAGCCGCAGCAGCTGTCTTATCGGGACGTCCTGTCACCTGGGTGGCAAACGGTTGGGCAGAGGCCTCCGAGGCAGCCTCAGCAACAACAGCGGCCCCAGCCGCCAAAGGCACCCCAACGTTTCCCCCAACCAGCCCAACGGACAAGTAGGAGACGACCAGACGCCATACTGGTGATACCGGCACCAGGCGTGAGCTTTGCCGATATGTATCGACCGATCCGGACCGCCCCTGCGCTAGAGGATGCGCAGAAATACATCCGGATTGGAAAGAGGACCCCAAAGGGCAACCTGCGGATGGACCTCACGCGCGAGGTCGACTCGCTTGCGCTGCGTGATCGTATCCAGGCAGTTCTTGGCGATAAAGGGACGGTCAAGGTGGTCACGGAGATGGCTGAGGTCATTGTCCGCAATGTGGAGCATCTGACCGAGGAAGCCACAATCAAAGAGGCCCTGAAGTCGGCACTGAAGAAAGAGCCGACAGTGGCCTCGATCCGTATGTGGGAGCTGCCTGACGCTACCAAGCGGGCACGCCTTCGTCTGCCGCGGGCGGAAGCGGAGGCTATCATGAGCAGGACTGACCCCCTGCTCATCGACTACTCCGCCTGCAGGGTGGAGAGGGTGCCGAGGCTGGACGCTTCGATGCGTCGTTGCTTCCGCTGTCTCGAGCGAGGCCATTTGGCGGCCTACTGCACAGGGGTGGACCGCAGCAACTGCTGTATACGGTGTGGTGAGGCCGGTCATCGTGCGGCTGCATGCAAGCAGGAGGTGCGATGCATCAAGTGCGGTGGCCCTCATCGAATCGCCGCCTACAACTGCATTGGAGGAGGACGGCCTCAGTTGTGATGGCCCTAAGACTGCAGGTCCTCCAGCTAAATGCCAACCGGAGTAGAAGTGCCCAAGACCTGGCACTCAACACTATGAGGACGGAACGAGCTGATGTATTGGTGATGTGCGAGCTGTGCTCGGTCCCGGAGAACAACGCAAACTGGGTGGTAGACCGCGATAACAAGGTGGCGATTGTCGTGAGCGGTAGAACCCATCCAGTGCAACGCGTACGCAGTACGTGCTTCTCCGGCATCGTAGCGGCGGACGTAGCAGGCATTACCATCATCGCCTGCTATGCGTCACCGAGCATTGGGGTCCCCGAATTCGTCGGCATGCTGGAGCGTATCAAGACGCCTGCCTCGGGACACTCTCGTGTGCTGCTCGTCGGCGACTTTAACGCGTGGCATGGCACATGGGGTAGTGAACGCGTCAACACCAAGGGAGAGGAGCTGGCACAGCTTGTGGAAGAGCTCGGGCTTGAGGTGTTGAATCTGGGGAGGGATGACACCTTCCTTGGAAACGGCGTTGCTCGCCCGAGCATCGTCGATGTTGCTTTCGCAAGCTCCAACATCTGCCGCTCTGACCTGGTGGGGGACCCCGAGCAACAATGGAGGATGCTGGATGCCTACTCGTACAGCGATCACCGGTACATTCGCTTCACAGTTGGCGAGAACCAGGCAACAAGGAGTCATCGCACACGGGAAGAGACTTCGACAGTGCGTGCAGCAGGGCGTAGGTGGCAAACGCGGCAGTTTGATGGCGAGCTTTTTGCTATCGCGCTGCAGCGGATTCAGTACGAGGTTGGAGTTACCGATGCGGAGAGCCTGACACGCGCTCTCAGCCGAGCTTGTGGAGAAATTATGGCGGAGGTCACCCCGTACGTTGGCCACACCGGTAAACCGACGTATTGGTGGACGCCACAAATCGGTCAACTGCGCGAAGAGTGCCGCCAACTCTGGGAACGACGACAATCGCTCTCGGCTGCTGACGCTGAGGCTCGATCTGCAATGTCGGTGGATTTGCAGGAGGCACGCCATCGCCTGACAGCGGCGATACGCACAAGCAAGCGGGATCGGTACGCAGAATACATCCAGCATCTCGAGGAGGACGAGACAGGCCGGTGGCAGGGGGAGTTGCTGCAACGGCTCGGAGGGAGTCGCGTTGCACCAGAACGCGATCCGGCCAACCTGCAGCACATTGTGGATGTGCTCTTCCCGGAACAATCCCCTGTCAACTGGCCTGACATCGAACCAGACGGTGTACCGATTCGACCCATTACCGAACAGGAGCTGCTCAATATCGTTGCGGGTCTGAATCCGAGGAAGGCGCCAGGTTTGGACGGCGTGCTAAATGCCGCGCTGACTGCTGCTGTGCGGGCATACCCAGCTACGCACGTTCGACTGTTCCAGCGGCTGCTGGACGACGGCCACTTTCCTCGCCAGTGGAAGACGGCCAAGCTGGTTCTCATTCCCAAGCCAGGAAAACCCCCCGGAGAACCGTCATCGGTCAGGCCGGTGATGCTGATCAACACTCCGGGGAAGCTGTTTGAACGAGTTCTGCTGGATCGTCTGAACGACCACATCGAGGTGCCATCAGGACCGCTACTTTCTGAGCAACAGTTCGGGTTCCGATGCGGGCGATCCACACTTCAGGCGGTGGAGTTGGTGATTGATGCTGCCAGATCCGCGATGAGCTTTGGACGGACAAACCAGCGAGACAAGCGCTGTCTGTTGGTTGTAGCGCTAGACGTCCGGAATGCATTCAACTCCGCGGACTGGCTGGCGATCTCACAGGCGCTGCAGGAAAAAGGAGTGCCCTCAAGACTGCGCAGCATCTTGCAGGAGTACTTCTCTGACCGCGTGTTGACGTACGACACGAACACCGGTCCGGTAACACGACAGGTAACGGCAGGAGTTCCGCAGGGGTCCATCTTGGGCCCCACGCTATGGAACATCCTGTACGATGGAGTGTTACGCCTGCAGCTGCCCGACGGAGCATCGGTCATCGGCTTCGCTGATGATCTGGCAGTACTGGCAAGGGGATGCACACCAGAGGAGGCAGCGGGAGTGGCCGAGCAGGCCGTAGCAATGATCTCTGCGTGGATGCAGCAACACCGTTTACAGCTGGCCCCGGAAAAAACCGAGGTGGTGCTCATCTCGAGTTTGCGTCGGGGCCACCCACAGGTGCCCGTAAGGATCGACGGAGTGGAAGTCCGCTCAAAGCAAGCAATACGCTACCTCGGGGTCATACTTCACGACCACCTCTCGTGGAAACCACACGTCGAGAAGGCAACCGCGAAGGCTCTCCGTGTGGTGAAGTTGGCCACCAGCGTGATGCCTAACCACGCTGGACCGAGGGTAGCGAAGCGTCGCTTGCTAGCAGCAGTTGCGGACTCGGTGGTGAAGTACGCGGCACCTATCTGGGCGGAAGCGGTGGAGCTGCAGTGGTGCAGAAGGAGATTGGAGCAGCTACAACGGCCTCTTGCGAGGGGGGTTGCGCGTACCTTTCGCACAGTCAGCTACGGAACAGCGGTAGTGTTGGCTGGGCTGATACCACTGCGCTTGCAAGTGGAGGAAGCTGCCCGGCGTCACAGGCGGCATCAACAGGCACTACAGCAAGGGGTGCTGATCGACCGCGACGTCATACAGAGGCTGGAAAGGTCAGCAACCATGGCGAAGTGGCAGAGCGATTGGAATCAGGAGTGCGGTCATCCGACCGCGAGTAGGTTCAAGCGCTGGGCACATCGCGTATTGCCAGACATCAGCGGTTGGGTAGGTCGGAAGCATGGAGAGATCGGATTCCACCTGAGTCAGATACTCTCCGGACACGGTTTCTTCCGGGAGTTTCTGCACGTCATGGGGTTCATCTCAGCCCCGACTTGCCCGTTCTGCACCGACTCAGCCGTGATCGAGTCAGCGGAACACGTGATGTTCCACTGCCCGAGGTTCGCGGACATAAGGGTGCAGCTCCTGACGAAAGACGACGGCGTAGTAGTAACACCGGAGGAGCTGGCAGGCTGGATGCTGGCAAGCCCAGCTAACTGGCAGCAGGCGGAACAGGCTGCAAAACGAGTTTGCACCTTCCTACAGCAGCGATGGCTGGATGACCAATCGGCCGAGAATGCTGCCATTTCCGGTGCTAACACGGAAGCACTGCGACACGCGGAAGTGAGACGGCGAGCTGACCGTCGAGCCAGCCGCAACGCTTACCAGCGGAGACGTCGTCGGGAGCAGCGGGAGAGGCGCCAGCTGATGGATGATGACGATGGAGGAGACAACAACCAATCAGCAGCAGCCAACAATCAACGCCCGGCTAGACCCGCTCGCAACTTGGCTCCGCCATCAGCTGAAGAAATTCTTCGCCGACGGTTAAGGCGGAACCAGCGTCAGCAGGAGTATCGGCGGCAATTGCGGGCCGGTACAATCCGGCCAGTGCGTTCGGGCCAACTGCGTCGGAGAAGGCAGCCGCCAGCGGAGGAGGAGCTTGAACGCCGACGTGCAAACCGGCGCGAACGAGAACGTCAAAGACGTCATACCCGCAATGCGGTTGCCGACCGCCATCGCGAAGTGCTGTCGGCCGACGAAGAAGCCGCCATAACGGAGGCCGAGACAGCCACACGCTAGCTTGATGGAGCATACGCCTTTGGTCGCTTGCGTTGGTGGACGAGAGCGAGAGCGTACTCGAGCAGGCGTGTGCTTTAGTATTTACTTACTGTCTTGGTGAAGCGTCTCTTTTAGTATTGGCTTGGTAGCAAAGGCGCGTTAGGTGTTTATATGTCGTGATGAGTAATAAATGTTTTTGTTTGTACAGTTATGTTTGATCAGGAGGAGCACGGGCTCCTAACATTATAGTAGGTCTCAACGTGCAAAAACACCGGCAGCCACACCCGTGCAGGGAATGCTGTCGGTATTGGTGCGGTGTTTGCGTTTATTAATGTTAATGTTTCTTTGTTTACCATTAATAAAACTAAACACACTGTATTTAAAAAAAAAAAAAAAAAGAAGTGGAGCTTGCGAGGCCTGGCAGTCAGCAGCAGAAGCGGCACGGCGGGTATGCCGCTTCTTGCAGTTACGCTGGCTGGAGGACCAGGCAATGGAGAACGCGGTGGTCACGGCGGATATCCAGACAGCTGCCCAGCGGGTGGAAACAGCTCGACGGCAGGCCCGTCGCGAGCGGCACAACGAGGGTCAGCGGAGACGGCGTCGAGAGCGGAGCGAGCGCCTGTCTGCAATCAACCCGGACGAAGGGGCAGCCATTTTGCGTCCAATGGCAGCCCAACCTAGGAGAAACGCCCGCAACACCGGTACGCCATCAGCCGAAGTTCTCCTCCGTAGACGGCTGATGCGCAACCAGCGCCAACGAGAGTACCGGGAACGTTTGCGTGCGGGCACACTCCCACCTGTTCGACCGGGGAGAGTGCGCCGCGACAGGCAACCACCAACTGTGGAGGAAATCGAAAGGAGACAGGCGAATCGGCGTGAACGGGAGCGAGCGAGGCGACATGCCGAAGCCGATCACCGCCGTAACCTGTCGACAGTTCGAGGTGGCGGCCAACCTCCAGATACGGCTGGTGACGGAGTCAGCAATCAACCGCCATCAATCAACCGGAGAAGGCGTACACCGGGGACGTTTCGGAACCAACGACCTCAGGGGACGACAACGGCCAATCAGCAAACAAGAAACAGAGCGAGCAGATTGGCCCATCACCATGCGCTTCGACAACGGCGGCGGACAGACGATGCCGATCGTAGACGTGGCGTCAGGTCGGAAGACGCAGAGGCCGCCAGTACCGAGGCGGAGACATCCACGCGCTAACTGGCCCGGTCATCTGGCCGTGAATGCGAAAAGAGGTCAGCGAGAAGTCGAGTGAGGTGATGCGTGCGCGAACTTCATGTCTTGTTAATGTGTTCGCCAAATCCGTTTGTTGTTTTGTAAAATGTGTATAACGTAACTGTTCAGGCGTTTTGTGTCCGATGGCGTTATTCAATGTTAATAAAGATTCGTTGGAACCGTTCCGGATAGATAGGAGCAGCGCCTGGCCCATGCGCGTGTTTGGGTCAGGATGCATTATGGCCGACGGTTTACGCCCGTCTGGGAAGGCCGCCGGCTAGGGTGTTAGTGCGTGTCTTGTAGGGTACGGCCTACTCCGGGAGGGGGAAGGAAAAGGATAGACAGTACGGCCATTGGTGGTGGTGGACCGGTACCGGGAGAGAATCAGCAGCGACCGTTGGACACTGCCGAAGAGATCCACTGCTGGGGAAGGAATGGCACGAGTTGATGGTGAAACCAAGCAGGCCTCGTGCCAAGGGGGGAAAGGAATGGTGAGAACCGTTGGACAATGCCGAACTGGTCACACACCAGGAGTGGAAGGGAATGATGAAGACCGTTGGACAATGCCGAACAGGTCAACACCAGAAGGGACGGAGAAGGAAGATGTAGCTCGAGCTCAAGGTGGGGTCGGAGAGCGCTAGAGAGTGTCCAATGTTGGTTGCCCGTCAAGGACCTTCAGAGGATTCTTTAGCTGGACTACCTTGGGATGCGAAATAAATTTCAATTCCTAAGCTCTTTGCCGTTTGTCTCAGTCTCCCCTGAATCGCATTTTATTTTCACATAGTCGCTCGAAGCAGCCGTGCTGTACTAGCGATGTTTAGTAAATTACATTCAGGTTCTTTATGGTTCCCTAATCGCACCATAGATGGCGCGACTCGTGTTTAAACAACCCCGGTGTAATGCGGGCGGTCTAACTTTAGGCGCGTTAAATCTCGAACATCCTGCCACCTTGAAATTGAGAAATTTCAATAATTTCCTACTGCCGTGGGTATAACGCATAGCTTTACGCGAGGCCTAACTACCTTAGTCTTGGTACTGGTTTGCAGTGTAAATACCCTAGCCTTTCCATCCTTTCCAGGATGGACCTCAACTACTCGTGCTAACAGCCAAGAAAGTGGTGGTACATTATCTTCCTTGATGATCACTAACGTACCTGGAACGATAGCCCTTTCATCATCCTTATACCATTTCGAACGCGGTTGGAGTTGCTGTAAGTACTCCTTATGCCATCGGTTCCAGAAGTGACGCATTAGTTGTTGAACATGTCGCCAATGTGTCAACCGATTTTCAGGAACGCCCGCTGTCTCGGCATCTGGAACATGTTGGAGGTGCGATCCAACCAGGAAATGTCCGGGTGTAAGGGCAGTCACGTCAGTGGGGTCATCGGTCAGCGGTGTTAATGGCCGAGAATTGAGGCATGACTCAATTTCGGTCAGCAGCGTCGCCATGTCTTCGAAGGAGAGAGACGTTTTGCCTACAACTCGTACTAGGTGGTGTTTCATCGAGCGCACAGCCGCCTCCCAAAGCCCACCGAAATGGGGAGCTCGCGGTGGAATGAAGTGCCACGTAATCCTCCTGTCCAAGGTCCATGTCCGGATGCTCCTTTGATGATGTGATGAATGCAACAGCTTGTAGACTTCATTTAGCTGGTTGCTTGCTCCCTTGAAGTTTGTTGCATTATCTGAATGCAACTCTGCTGGAAGTCCACGGCGTGCCACGAATCGACGTAACGCTGAGATGAATGCTTCCGTCGTCAAGTTGGAAACAAGTTCGATGTGAATTGCACGAGTGGCGAAACACACGAAGATGGCTACATATGCCTTTGTAGCAACTGCTCGCCGGTATGCGCCTTTCACAAAAACTGGACCGCAGTAATCAATCCCCGTGATTGAAAAAGGTCGGTTGGAAGTCACTCTCGTCGAAGGGAGATCTGCCATTAGTGTCTCTGATGAGATAGGACGGGCACGGAAACAGGTGAGGCACTGATGATAAGTCCTTCTCGCGTGGTTTCTGCCGCCCAAGATCCAATATCGTTGTCGGCTCGTACTCAGCATCAGCTGTGGTCCCGCATGTAGCAGCGTCTTGTGGAAATGATCCATCAGCAGATGGGCTAACGGATGTCCGTTGGGAACCACGATAGGATGTTTGGTGTCCTCTGATAGCAATGCGTTGCTAAGCCTGCCACCAACACGAATGATGCCGTCTGCTCCCAGCTGCGGATGCAGCCACTTCAGCTTCGATGACGAAGAAATTGATTCCTTCCGTTGTAGTGCTCTTATTTCTTGTGTGAAATAATCCCTCTGCGCTAATCGGCACATTACTTCCTCTGCTTCCTTCAGGTCTGCTGTCGTGATACCAGGGCCAGTATACGATCGACGTTTTGAACAACGGTTGAAGTATTGAACCCAATACGCCATCATTCTTCTGAGCTTCGAGAACGATGAGTATAACGTGAAGACGCGATGGTGCGGTTTCTCGACAACTGCACAGGCCACTGTAGAGGCGCGTCTTTCTGCGGCAGCGTCGTCGTCAAATGACGATATCGATGATTCCGGCCATTGCTCTTCCGGTTGATTTAGCCATGGTGGGCCCTGCCACCATAACGGATTGTTGAGGAGCTCCTTACTCAGGCAGCCGCGTGATGCAAGGTCCGCTGGGTTGTCTATTCCAGCAATGTGTCGCCAAGCACAACCAGTTGTAAGCTGTTGCACTTGCGAGACACGATTGGCGACGAACGGCTTCCAGCAGCTTGGTGATCCTCGTAGCCAATGCACCACGGTGGTTGAATCCGTCCAAAATGTAGCTGGAGATTGCAACTCGACAGCTGACTTCACACGATTATAAAGCAAGCTGGCTAATTGTGCTGCGCACAATTCCAGTCGGGCGATGGAGTGCTTGCTGCTTATTGGTGTCACTTTCGTCTTCGAGGCGAACAGTTGAATCGTGACGACTCCCTGTTCGTTGCAGCTCCTGATGTAACAGCATGCTCCATATCCCTTTTCTGACGCGTCGCAAAAGAAATGGAATTGGCTAGAGATGCTGTCAGGTCCAATTGCTACACGAGGAATGTGTAGCTCCTGTAGATGGATCAATTGGTTGTGGAAGTTGATCCATTGTCCTTGAAGGTGATGCGGTAGTTCGTCGTCCCATCCCCAGGGATGTTGCTGGTCCGTCTGAAGAGTCCAGATACGTTGGAGGAATTGCTTCGCCATGGCTTTCACTGGGTCAACAATTCCCAAAGGATCGTAGATCCTGGCGATGCAAGAAAGGACCTTCCGCTTCGTTATTGGCCCAATAACGTAGGGCGCGTTGATTTTGAAACTCATGTTGTCGGAAGATGAGTCCCAAACTAAACCAAGAGTTGCCAGAACTCCTTCGGCTCCCGATTCAGCAGATGGAGTGGCTGCTAACTGCTGTTGGTCCACATGCTGTAGCACGGATGGTTTGTTGGAAGCCCATTTTCGTAGCTCGAACCCCGTCTTCGCGTACAATTCTGCCGTTTGTACTTGTAGGGATTCAGCCTCTGCCGGCGAATCACTTCCAGACACGAAATCATCCACGTAGAAGTCACAGGATCGCGCAGCTGCAGCCGGATATTCCTTCCCATGATCTTCTACCGTTTGTTGTAATGATCGTACTGCCAGGAACGGTGCAGATGCTGTCCCATACGTCACGGTGTTGAGCTCATACTCCTCGATGGGCTCGTTTGGTGAATTCCGCCACAGGATGCGTTGCAGGGCTCGATCGGTGGGATGTACCAAAACCTGCCGGTACATTTTAGCCACGTCTGCTGTGAGGGCAACAGCCCTTGTACGGAACCGCATCAAAATGGAGGTAGCATCCTGTTGAATGGTCGGCCCGACCATTAACGTATCATTCAATGATACTCCCGTTGATGATTTGCTCGATGCGTCAAAGACGACACGGCACTTGGTAGTGGTGCTGTCGGCTTTGAAGACCGGATGATGAGGTAGATAGAACGTCTCAGCGTCCATCGATGTAGCTGCCACCTTGCTCATATGACCTAAGCGAAGGTACTCGTTCATGAAATCAACATAGGCTTGTTGAGTTTCCGGTTCTCTTTGAAGTCGTCGTTCTATTGCTAAGAACCTTCTTAGTGCGCTGGTCTTTGAGTCCCCAAGTTTGCCGATCATTTCGGCTTTCCGGGGAAGTCGAACCACGTATCGACCGTTGATGTCTGTGGTAGTTGTCGCTGTATAATGCTCCTCACACTCACGTTCTTCGTTGCTCCAGCTTGGTGTGCCGCTCACCTCTTCTAGTTCGAAGAATCTCTTCATCAAAGAGTCCAGCTCGTTGGTGTGCGTGACGACTGCACACATTGAAGATGACAATGGTTCCTCGATGATGGTGTTTCCGCTGACAACCCAACCAAATTCGGTTTCTTGGAGCGTTGGCATGTTGTCACCCAACGATAGCCGTCCGGTCCTCAGGATCTCGTAAAAGAGTGATGCTCCCAGTATCAGGTCGATAGGCGCTGGGTTGTTGAACGACGGGTCAGCCAGAACACATGCTTCAGGAATACTCCAGTGGCTGATGTTGATGTACTGTCGTGGCATTTCCACCGTCAGTTTGGGAAGCACTAACATTTCCACCGTTGCATTGTAACTGGAGCATCGGGAATGAATGGTAGTAGTCACGGTGTGTCGCACGTTCGATCCTGCGCTGCCACCAATCCCTGACAAGGGAATGTTTACCAATTTGCGTGGTAAACATAGGAATTGGGCTAGCCTGCCAGTGATGAAGCTGGATTGTGCTCCGCTGTCCAGAAGAACACGTGCCGGATGGGTGACTCCTGCGCTGTCGGTGATGTTGAGCATTGCCGTCGAAAGCAACACAGTGGATGACACAACTGTGGTTAATGTTGTCGTAGCGGTTGTAGATTGTCTTCCAGTAACAGGTGATGGACCAGGTGTTACACGTGAGTTCTCCACATGAATCAACGTGTGATGCCTGCCCTTGCAGTGACGACACGACCATGGTGAGGGACATTTAGAAACTGCATGTCCGGTACCAAAACAGTTGAAGCAGCGGTTCAATGTTTTCAGCTTCTCGATCTTTTCCGTAGTCGTCAGTATTAAAAACGTGGGGCACTTGTGTAATGGATGTTGCTGCTTACACAAAGCGCAACAGAGCTGCGGAGGGTTCGGAGTCGATGACACAAATGCCTTGGTGCTCGCTGGTTTTCCCGACGGTTGTCGTTGTTGAGGCTCCTTCGTTGCACAGCTTTCCAACACTTCCGTCTGCCGAGTGATGAACTCAAGAGTTTTGTACAGCTCAGGAAACTCTCCATGCTTTAACGAGCGTTCCCACAACTTCCGAGTTTCCGCATCTAGGCACGATGACAGAATGTGGGTGATGATGAGGTTGCTGGTTCCGTCGATGGGCTTCTCCATGAAGATGAGACCGTCAACATGCGCCTTACAAGTCTCGGCAAGGTGACGAAGATCCTTTGCAGACTCTCGGGGTAGCGCCTTGAGGTGTAACAACCCGGCGATGTGTTTGTCGACGATCAACCGGGGGTTCTCGAACCGCTGGACTAAGATCTCCCATACACTCTCGAAGTTGTTGCTGTTCATCATTGAGGCGTTGATTATGCCGGCAGCCTTTCCTGTCAACGCCTTGTTCAAATGATGAAGTTTCACAGCATCAGACTCATTGGCTCGGCTCATGATGTCCTGGAACATAGCCTTGAACTTTGGCCACTGTTCGTAGCTACCGTCGAACGTAGGCATCGGGATGTGGAGACGGTGTTGCGGCATTACGAGTTGTGCTGCCACCGGCGGAGGCTTGACGTCCATGCTCTGAAGAGATGCCGCTTTCACCAAATATTCGGCCTGGAACACTTCGTCCTCAGCGATGTCCTTGTCCAAATCATACGGTAGCTGCTCGATGAGTTGATTCAGCAGTGTATGTTGTTCAGCCTTCAGCTCTTCCAGCATTTTGGATTGCACTTGTGCAAGTGTTGGATCGGTCTGCATGTTGATCAGCCTTTTATGCACGACCTTCAACTTGATGCGCAACACTTGCACTTGCATGGACACTTCTGGTTGCTGCATTACTGCAGTTTCTGCTCCAGATAACTCCACGGTGTCCATGTCCTTTGTCGACGCACGTGTCACTGGCATGACGTTTCACTGCACTAGCACTGATGATGAAAATACACACTGATGCACAAACACCGATGACGAATTCGGAAACTGCTTGCAGTGCGGCTCCACCTAGTGGGCTGACGGTTGTAACCCCTCGCTGGATGAGCGCCGCTGTGGAACTAATTCGTCGGATAGTTCCTTCGATGACAATGGTGGTGCTGGATGAAGATGGCGACAGCTGGAGGGTTGGCGATGTAACTTCCCTCGCTCTCTGCGCACCGATGTGGACCCAATCTGTCCGATTGGTCCGTCGTTGAAGATGGTGACGCCTGGAGGGTTGGCGTTTGTAGCTCCCTCGCTGGACGAGCACCGTTGTGGAACTGATCCCTCGGATCGTTCCCTCGATGAAGATGGTGACGCCTGGAGGGTTGGCGTGTGTAGCTTCCCTCGCTCGACGAGCACCGATCTGCGCACAACTTGCAGTTGGTGCTGGATGAAGATGGCGGCAGCTGGAGGGTTGGCATTGGAGCTTCCCTCGCTCTCTGCGCACCGCTGTAGAGCGAATCCGTCCGATTGCTCTCTCGTTGACGATGGTGACGCCTGGAGGGTTGGCGTTTGTAGCTCCCTCGCTGGACGAAGCACCGATCTGCTCACAAGATGGCGGCAACTGGAGGACTGGCGTTGGAGCTTTCCTCGCTCGCTGCTCACCGATGTGGACCCAATCCGTCCGATTGGTCCGTGTAGACCGGCTGCTCACTGCACACTGAACACCGCGTTTACTGTGATCAACGCTCGATCGCGGACTGAGACGCGGCGATTCGCGAACTGGCACTCGCGTTGATCCGGTTCGAAGGACCAAAATGTAGGGTACGGCCTACTCCGGGAGGGGGAAGGAATGGGATAGACAGTACGGCCATTGGTGGTGGTGGACCGGTACCGGGAGAGAATCAGCAGCGACCGTTGGACACTGCCGAAGAGATCCACTGCTGGGGAAGGAATGGCACGAGTTGATGGTGAAACCAAGCAGGCCTCGTGCCAAGGGGGGAAAGGAATGGTGAGAACCGTTGGACAATGCCGAACTGGTCACACACCAGGAGTGGAAGGGAATGATGAAGACCGTTGGACAATGCCGAACAGGTCAACACCAGAAGGGACGGAGAAGGAAGATGTAGCTCGAGCTCAAGGTGGGGTCGGAGAGCGCTAGAGAGTGTCCAATGTTGGTTGCCCGTCAAGGACCTTCAGAGGATTCTTTAGCTGGACTACCTTGGGATGCGAAATAAATTTCAATTCCTAAGCTCTTTGCCGTTTGTCTCAGTCTCCCCTGAATCGCATTTTATTTTCACATAGTCGCTCGAAGCAGCCGTGCTGTACTAGCGATGTTTAGTAAATTACATTCAGGTTCTTTATGGTTCCCTAATCGCACCATAGATGGCGCGACTCGTGTTTAAACAACCCCGGTGTAATGCGGGCGGTCTAACTTTAGGCGCGTTAAATCTCGAACATGTCTTGTTATCTGTATGTAATGATTGTTATTTATTTGATAATAAACACGTACATGTACATTAAAAAAAAAAAAAAAGAAGTGGAGCTTGCGGCTTAATTTGACTCAACACGGGAAAACTTACCAGGTGCGAACTTATCGAGGTAAGACAGATTAAGAGCTCTTTCTCAAATTTAAGGGTAGTGGTGCATGGCCGTTCTTAGTTCGTGGAATGATTTGTCTGGTTAATTCCGATAACGAACGCGACTCAAACAAGCTAACTAGAACGCTGTCAGCAGTGTGCCTCCGGGCGCACCTGACGTTACGGGGCGGCGGCGCCTTCGCGGGCGGTCGTCGCACTAGTTTGCCCTGCTTAGCGGGACAACTTGTGTTTAGCAAGGTGAGAGTGAGCGATAACAGGTCCGTGATGCCCTTAGATGTTCTGGGCTGCACGCGTGCTACAATGTGGGCAGCAGCGTGTTCTCGCCAATAGGCGCCCCCATTCCGAGAGGAACGGGAAATCACCCAAATGCTCATTTAGTTGGGATTGGGGACTGCAACGGTCCCCATGAACCTGGAATTTCTAGTAAGTGCTAGTCATTAGCTAGCGCTGATTACGTCCCTGCCCTTTGTACACACCGCCCGTCGCTACTACCGATGGATTATTTAGTGAGGTCTCTGGAGGCATACCTTCCGCGGTTCCTTCGTGAGCTGCAGTTGGCACGGCCGAAGTTGACCGAACTTGATGATTTAGAGGAAGTAAAAGTCGTAACAAGGTTTCCGTAGGTGAACCTGCGGAAGGATCATTACCGATCAAACAAGTCCGGGAGTGAGGTTGCCAAACGCATCGTCGGCATCACATGCTGACGCGCACGCTACAACCACAAGATGGTGTAGCACACTTGGTAGAGTTGAGCGAAAGCAACTCTTTCAAAGGGATACACATACCACTGCCTCGGCGCAGTTCAGTAAAGATGCACACTTTGGTAGTACCGGGTACCTTATACACTGACTGATTGTCGTGTCACAACGGGGTGATCGACAGTCGCACTTTGGCGTGCTCGGCTCCGCAACCGTCGGGGCCGTGGGCGCCTGCAGTGTGGTACTAGGGAACCAGAGTTGTGTGTTGGTATGTGTATAATGGATGGATGGACTTCGGTTCCATTCATCAACTAGTTCGGTGTGTACGTTAAACCCTAGGCAGGGGATCACTCGGCTCATGGATCGATGAAGACCGCAGCTAAATGCGCGTCAGAATGTGAACTGCAGGACACATGAACATCGACACGTTGAACGCATATGGCGCATCGGACGACTCAACCCGACCGATGCATACATCCTTGAGTGCCTACCAAGTTATCTCAACACTCTAACCAAACTGACCGTCCTGACCCCATCATAGGGGGGTAGGCTGTCGCAGCATGGCGTGCTCGGATCCGCATCCTTGTCGGGACCGTGGGCGCTGAAAGTGAGAGTGCTAACACAGAGAGACATACGAGGTATGGTACACAAACCTAAACATACACACACATGTGAGCATGGGTGAAGAGCGAGCGCGCGTCAAGTCGCACGGTTCGACCTCTAGTATCAACCAACGGATGTATCCACCACAGCA
>NW_023405317.1:45000-52500 GCF_013141755.1 Anopheles stephensi | reverse complement strand
TGCACACCAACAGGCACAACTTCTTCTTCCGTGCACACCACCAGCACATCAGCAGGTGGATTTTTTCCCGTGCACCATCTACGCATGCGCAAATTTCTACCCGTGTACCTGTCTGGAAAAAACCCGTTAGCGTTACAAATTTCCCCCGTACCCGTCAACGTAGACCACATATATTCTCGCTTTCTACCTCCCCCACCATCCTTAGCGAAATATTATCTCAAGCTCCGTAGATCACCCGTAATACCATCTTCCTTCCCACTCTCGTTTTGGAAAGTCCAACCTTCTGTTAAAATAACTGTCCCGTTGAATTCAAATCTGAACAAATTTAACCAAAACATCTTTTAAATCCTCAAACTCGCGTTAATCCTTTCAACATTGCTTTTTCCCATAAATCCATATCCAAACCACCTAATTAACAAATTAGCAAAATAAAAATAGTTGTTTGATAAAGAGCAAACAAAACCCGCCAAAGTCCACCTAACCCTCTCAACAAGCCCGTTATCCACGTTTTGTAGTGAAGTGGGAGGCCTGCGTGTCTGTCGATTACCTCAAGGAACTTTGATTAATTTTCTTCTACAATTAAACTTCCGCTTTGTCGACAGTCTTGCGTAGAAGCCAATTTCGGAACGGCCTTCTGCCAATCCAGTCCCGCTAGTGTTGATTCAGTGCCGTGTGTTTTGCCGCCGGGATAATTGTGATAGTGAATTGATTGCCGTGCTTTTAATTAAGTTGCCTTCTGCGACAATTGCCGTCGGTTTTTGTGTTAAATTAGTTTTGAAGTATCTCTTAAAATCCCTCGACGGCAAAATTTTATGTTGTGGTTTAATTAAGTTGCCTTCTGCGACAAAGTTCCGACGGCTTTTTGCATTTGATTAGTTTTCGATTGTTTTCTTAATTCGCCCGTTGGAACAGGTTTTTTAATTGTGATTTTTATTAAGTTGCCTTCTGCGACATTCTTCCGACGGCTTTTGAGTTAGATTTTCGTTTATTAATTCCCGTCGGAAGTGCTCTCTCTTATTTGATTAATTAATTTAATTTCTCTTTTAATCGCCTTCTGCGAACCACGGCTTGCGTTAATTGAATCAGCGGCGTTGCGTTACAAATTTTCTCCGTACCCGTCAACGTAGACCACATATTTTTTCGTCTTCTATCTCCCCCACCATCCTTAGCGAAGTATTATCTCAAGTTCCGTAGATCACCCGTAAAACCATCTTCCTTCCCACTCTCGTCTTGGAAATTCCAACTTTCTGTTAAAATAACTGTCCCGTTGAAGTCAAATCTAAACAAATTTAACCAAAATCTATTAAATCCTCAAACTAGCGCCAATTCTCTCAACATTGTTTTTCCCCATAAATCCATATCCAAAACCCTTACTTAACAAATTAGCAAAATAAAAATAGTTGTTTGATAAAGAGCAAACAAAACCCGCTAAAGTCCACCTAACCCTCTCAACAAGCCCGTTTTCCACCTAATAAACATATAAGTGTTCCCAGCATAAGACTTTATAATTGTGCCAATCAAAATATCACTTAAATTATCCCCCTATCTATAGCAGGCTTTTCCACACAATAGATCCCCCCTTCATTATCATTACTATTACTTTATTGATAACGGTTAAAACTCTCCGAATACAAGCCCTTTCCGTTATTACTCAATCATTACTACGCATCCCTCGCCTTCCAGAATTTTCCTTCTTTTTTACTAGAGGGAACTCTACTCTCTCTCTCTCTCTTTTGCTCTCACTTCTTTTCTATTTTTTTTATTAAAAAACCACCCTTTCGTTATCCACAGACATCCAAAAAGCAAATATCTTCCTTCACCACTTTAGGGAATTCTTCTCTCTCTATCTCTCTCTCTCTCCCCCCATTTACCCAGATCACCCACTCTGTTCCAACTGACACATGAAATAGCGATTATCCCTCTTCCAACAAGATTTCCTTTCTTGTCTTGTGGGGAATTATATTTTGACTCAATTTTCAATCGGAGGCAATTTTTCTGCATTAACCAACATATAAATAGCAATTTTCCATCTCTTAGCGAATTTCTTTTCTTTTCAGCGATTTTATTCCTTCTTGCCTGCGATTTTCTTTCTGTTAAAGATTTCTCCATCATTTTGAGCCTTTTACTTTTGTTCTTTCTTTCGTGCGATTTTTTTGATTTCTAGCGATCTTTTCTATCTGTTCGGCAATTTTCTCCCTTCTTGTGTACATTTAAATTTCATTCAAGCGATTTCCCTTTCCTTTTCTGCAATCCTCTCCATTTCTTGTCGTGTAGGGAATTATTCTCTCTCTCTTTCTCTCTCTTCTTTCTTCTCACTCTCACTCGTTCTCCAAATAATTTGGGCCATTTATTCAGCTTCAACTGGCATCATACAGCGATTTTCCTTCTTTCAGCAATTTTCTGTTTCTGCGATTTTTCTTCTTGCATACGATTTTCTTCCGGTTTAGCGATTTTTTTCCTTTCTTTTCAGTGCTCTGCATTCATCTCATCTGCGATTTCTTTCTCTTTAGCAGTTTTCTTTCTTCTTAGCGTTTGCTTCCTTCTTGCCTTTGATTTTCTTTCTTTTAGCGACTTCTTTCTTTTTAGCGTTCTTTCTTCCTTTCCTTCTGCTTTTTTCCCTCTTTTTAGCAATTTTCTCTTTCTTTTTGTGACCTTCTTTCTTTCCAGTCTGCGATCTCTCTCTTTCTCGTCCGGTAGGAAATTCCTTTTCTTTCTTTTCGTTCTCTCTCTCTCTCTCTCCTTTTTCTTTTTCTCCCATCATGCCGACTATCACCAGAAGCGCCTCCAAGACAAGACTAACGGCATCCCCGGGTCGGCTGTCGGCACCACGCCGCATAGCCACCCGACGACACTCGACGATTGGAGGTGTATCACCACTCCCGATAACCACCAGACAGGAAACCCTGTACACCCGACGGATGACGCGAGGCCCAATGCCGACCGGGGCTGCCCTCACGACAGCTGGAACTTCTGCATCTGCGAGAAGAACCCTAGTTGGGGTGAGCATGGTACGCCGGTCGACATTGCAGCCGGTTATCGAGGTGGACACAGACGCAACCGACAAAACACCGACTGGACAAACGATAGAGACTTTCCTCGAGCGATACCCTGCTGGCGGCCGACGGGTCAATCCGGTGGAGCGGGCAAGTGCTATGTTGACTGGTTTCGTGCGTACTATACGCGACGGCCAGAAAACTAGGGGCTTCTCTGCGCTGCCGAGGGACTGGGAGGCCGCCATCAGGTCCGTCCTCGTAGTACTGGCCGAGGTAATCGACGATAACAAAACAATGACCACGACAAAAAACACTTCGACATCGACTGACCCAGCCGAGCCTCTGACATGTGTGGAGGGGAGCGAGCTAGACCTTGTCGGGGGACCCGAGGAGCGGGGAGCCGAGGGAGATAAGGAGGTGGTGGCCGAGCCCCCAAACATGGAGGCCATGCCGCCCATTCCACCTCCAGCGGTTCCGCTGCCCCCGGGAATCTCGATGAACGAGCTTGCACTCACTCTGCACATGGCGGAGATAATCAGTGAGGCTAATACGGAACTCTTGAGGAAAATGGACAGCCTAACAAAATTGGCAAAAGCAATAGCAACAGGACAACAACCACATGACATAGGCACAACGACCGACTTGGCTAGCGAACAAGAACAAACACCAGACATCCCTCCAACCACAACGGACATCCCTCAGACGACAGACGACGCCACAACATCTGCAAAAACCGGACTGGAAACTAAACGCAGCAAGAAAAATAAGAAAAAGAACACCACGACCTCCACCCAGAAAAACGGGACCGACACGGAAAAGAAAAAGGACAACAAAAACGCAAACGGACAAACCCAGATCAAGGACAAGTCTCACGAACCCGAGGCCGAATGGACAAAGGTCATGAGCAAGCAGGCGAAGCGACGGGCTCGGAAGCAGCAACGCAAGCAGGAGGCCGCGGTCATTGCAGCAGCACAGTTACAAAAGCCGCAGCCGGAGCAGCAGCAGCCACCGAGGGAGCAACAGTCACCAAAACGCAGCAGTAGGCAGCCGGACGCGCTGGAGGTGGAAACCATCAACTCCACCACCCAGAAGGACATCATGCGTATTCTGCAGGAAAAGCTCGGGGATGACCGGCAGAAGGTCGTGCGCACGAGGACGAACTTCCAGGGGAATATTCTTCTGGAACTCTCCTGCACAGACCACGCGGAAACCCTGGAAATGTGGAAGAGGGTATCGGCTGCGCTGGAGGACAAGGCAAAAGTCCGACCAAGGACCCCCACAACCAGGCTGATCTGCACCAACATCCCCCCAAGCAGCTCAAACGAGGAGATCGCCACGGACCTGAGCGCCGCCCTGGGAGTGACGCTGTACGCGGAACAGATCAGCACCGCCAATTCCAGCTACGGAACGCTAGTAGCGTTCTTCGGCTGTCCGGAAGCGGCGGTTACAGATGCGGTTCTGCAAAATCAGCACGTCATCGGGTTCAGTCGGTGCTGTCGGCTGAAGAAGGTGGAGGCGAAGCGCCAGTGCTACCGCTGCTACGAGTACGGTCACATTGCGTCCCACTGCCGTGGAAAGGACCGGTCGAGCAAATGCCATCGCTGCGCAGAACCAAAACACACGGGACAGTGTGTTAAGGAGCGGAAGTGCCTAGTCTGCAAGGGCCCGGAAGCAATCGGGCACTCGTTTGGACAGCGCCAGTGCCGCCAAGTAGGAGACGTAGTACCTTCACGGCCCAACCGGCGCGCCTAAGGTCCTCCAACAGAACCTGAACCACAGCCAGCTGGCCCAGGACATGCTGCTGCAGACGGCCCGGACGGAGGGCCACGACCTCTTGCTGCTCTCAGATCCATACCGGATCCCAGAGAACAATAGCAACTGGGTGGTGGACCCGACGGGCAGAGTCGCAGCGGTTTCAACAGGAAGATACCCCATCCAGCGCATCATCGAGAACCGGCGGGACAGCTTCGTCGTGGTGGAGATGCGCGGCATTGTGTTCTGCTCTGTATATCTACCTCCTGTGGGTCCCAATGCGACGATAGAAGACTACAGACGTAAGTGGACTGAAATAGCGTCTGTGATTCCACGCAACCGGGACACCGTGATCGGCGGAGACGTCAACGCCTGGTCAGGAGCGTGGGGAATGGAGCGTAGGAGCAACGATGGAGAGCGAGTGCACAGGGGAGCAATCGTGATGGACGCAGCGGCTTCGCTCGAACTGGTCCTGTTGAACCGGGGTAACCGGCCAACATGGGTCAGCCACAGTGGCCGCAGCTCCATTGTCGACGTAACCTTTTGTAGCAGGTCTCTCGTGGGCGACAACAACTGGCGAGTCTGCGACGAAAATCCGAGCGACCACAACACCATCAAGTTTACGGTTGGGAGAACGACGGCACAGACAAGCACTGGTCGAGGACAGCAACAGGCAACGGAGGGCAGATGGGCAACTCGGTTCTTCAACGAGGACCTGTTCGTCGAGATCATGGGGTCGCTAGACATCCATGACCGTACTCTAATGGCAGATGAGCTGACGCAAGCAATGTCCACAGCGTGCGACGCCACAATGCCGCGACTGCCGGCAGCCAGAGGGGGAAGACGATCAGTGTACTGGTGGAATGACGAGATTGCCCAGTTACGACGGACCTACATCGGAATGCGCAGAAGACTACGGAGAGCCCGAACGGACGAACAACGAGACGAAAGGCGGCCGGCCTATACTGCAGCGAGGGCAGCACTGGATCGAGCGGTCAAGGCCAGCAAGAAGGCCAGCAGCGACGAGTTGCCCGAACAGCTGGGGCCTCACGGATTCGGGCCCGGCTACAAAATCAAGAAGCAGCAATGGGAAGGAGCTCGCGTGCCTATGGAACGGGATCCCACTAAACTGCGCCACATCGTCGGGGAGCTCTTTCCAGAGCGGCCACCTATGGAGTGGCCAACATTGGCAGAATGGACGGATCAGGACTCGGAGCGGGATCCAGTTACTGAGGACGAGTTGGTGAGCATTGCAAAATCGCTCAACCCACAGCGCGCCCCCGGTGATGATAACATCCCAAACGTGGCCCTGATAACAGCGATGAAGGCTTTTCCCGGCGTCTTCAGGAGAACGTTCCAGCACTACATTAACTGCGGCCACTTCCCGGAGGAATGGAAAAGGCAACGATTGGTGCTGTTCTCCAAGGCAGGGAAACCACCCGGGGAGTCGTCGTCGTACCGGCCAATCTGTCTGCTGAGCGTCCTTGGTAAAGTGCTTGAGCGACTCATACAGCGCAGGCTCACGGATCATCTCGATGCCACGGGAGGACTGGCTGATGCTCAGTATGGATTCCGGAAAGGACGCTCCACTATGGACGCCATCAACAGGGTGCTCGCCAACGGAAGAGTTGCGCTGGACAAGAAGCGCAAAGGCGACCGACTGTGTGCGATGGTGACAATCGACGTGAAGAACGCCTTCAACATGGCCAACTGGACAGCGATTGGAGAAGCTCTGCAGAGAAGAAACACGCCACCGTACCTTCAGGCGATGCTGCGGAACTACTTCGTCAATCGCACACTCCACTACGAGACGGATGAAGGGCTGGTTTCGCAACCAGTGTCGGCTGGTGTTCCGCAGGGTTCGGTTTTAGGACCAACACTCTGGAACGTCATGTACGACGATCTTCTCCGTGTGGAGTTGTCCGGGAAGCGGGCGGATATCATCGGATTTGCTGACGACGTGGCCTTCACCCTCATCGGTAGAGATACGCAGGAAGTCAGCGACCATGCTACGAGGAACCTTGAGACGATCGAGCGCTGGATGAGCGGAGTTGGTCTACAGCTGGCCCACCAAAAGACCGGCTACATGATCTTCTGCACCCATCACAACCCGCAGATAGGCCAACTGACTGCGGGTGGGCACACGATTAACTCGGAGGAATCGCTCAAGTACCTAGGGGTCGAACTCTGCCGCAAACAGCACCACGGCCGGCATCTGGAGAAGGTGTGCACCAAGGCATCTCGAATAACGAATGCCCTGACCGCCTTGATGCCGAACAAATGTGGACCGAAGAGCAGCAGAAGGAGACCGCTGGTCAACGTGGGGAACAGCATCGTACGCTATGCGGCACCGGCGTGGGGACGGTCACTTCTTCAAAAAGAGATCCATCGCACCACGATCCAGAGAACGCATCGGACAGGAGTGCTTCGAGTTGCCAGCGCCTTTCAGACGACCTCATACGACGCCGCCTGTGTGGTGGCTGGTACCATCCCATTAGTTCTTCTCCTAGAGGAGGACATACGCTGCCACGACGAGAAGGCAGCGCGGGGCGGTCCAGCACCGGGAATACGAGAACGGCAGCGTGAGGAGACGCTGAGACGCTGGCAGCAACAGTGGACAGCTGGAGCAGAACAACAGAGAGCGCCGGGTTTGAAGACGAGGAGAATGATCCCTGACATTATGTCCTGGGTGAATCGCAAGCACGGAGAAGTTGACTTTTACGTTTCCCAACTATTTACAGGTCATGGATTTCTC
>NW_023405317.1:0-42500 GCF_013141755.1 Anopheles stephensi | reverse complement strand
AGTACCTGGGAGCGATGGAACGTCATTTCTCCGTGCCGCCGGTTCTTCCACGCCGCGATGTTAGGGATCAGCCTACTCGTCCATCTTGTGAAGCGGCTCGCTGGTGCCAGGGCATCCCACTCTGACTGCCACTGCGCAATGGTGTTAATGCGCTCCTCGGAGTGGATTTGCCGGCGCGTCACGCCAGTGTCAGCTCGCCGCCGATAACATCGGGCATCCTCGGTGACTTGAAGGCAAATTGGCACCACACTCGCTAACACCGCCGCTACCTCGCTCCGCACGGTGACGAACGTGCGTGCCACCGGTCTCGCGTACATCCCCTGCACCCGGTTGAGTTTCCGTCTGCACGCTTGCAGGTGGACAGCCTCGTGCCAGATCGGAGCGGCGTACCTGAGAGTGGAATCGACCACCGACGCGAGCAGTCGCCGCTTCGCACACTTGGGGCCACTGTGGTTCCGAAGGAGTCGCGAGATCCCCTGTGCCACACGAAGCGCCTTCGACGTTGCGTACTCCACGTGCGGCCTCCACGATAAGTGATCCTCCACTACGACCCCCAGGTAGCGCAGGCTTCGCGTCGGCCACCTCTCCACGCCGTCAACCATCACCGGTTGCTGGGTGTTGCTTCGCCGCATGGTGGAAATCATCACGATTTCTGTTTTCGCCGGGGCCAATTCCAGGCACCGTTCCGCCATCCAGGAGCTAATGGCCGAAATAGCCCTCTCGGCCAATTCCGCTGCAGATTGTGGCGTTGTGCCGCTCGCCAGCACGACGAGATCGTCGGCAAACCCGATGGTTTCAACTCCTTCAGGCAATGCCAGACGCAGGACGCCATCGTACATGGCGTTCCACAGAGTCGGGCCGAGTATGGACCCCTGTGGAACGCCCGCTGTCACCGGTCGACGGACAGGCCCTTCGCTGGTCTCAAAGACCAGCTCCCGCTCCGAGAAGTAGCTGCGCAGAATCTTCTGGAGCGCAGGAGGGACGCGCATCTCCTGCAGGGCCGCCGCAATCGCCGACCAGTTCGCCGAGTTAAACGCGTTCCTGACGTCCAGCGCTGCAACCACCAGACACCGAGGGTCTCTGTTGTTGGTGCGGTGGAACGACCGCGCATGCAGGGCCCGATCAACCACTCGCTGGATAGCCTGCACCGTTGACCTCCCCCGGCGAAACCCATACTGCTCCGGCGACAAGCGGTGGGCATCGCTGCGCTCCAAGTGCTCGTTCAGCCTGTCGAGGATGAGTCGCTCGAACACCTTGGGAGCCGCCCCCAGCATAAGCAGCGGACGATGCGCCGAGGGAGTACCAGGCTCCTTGCCCGGTTTTGTGACAAGGACAAGCCGCGCTGCCTTCCATGACTTCGGGAAGACTCCCCGTTGCAGCAGGTCATTGAACACCCGGACAAACACGTCCGGATGCTCGCTGATCGCCGTCTTCAATGCTGCGTTGGGGATTCCGTCGAGTCCCGGTGCCTTCGACGACGCCATTCTTCCCGCAATCGAGAGGAGTTCCTCTCTGGTGGCCGGCCGGATGATCTCGTCCTCGCCACTCTCCGCCCCAATCGTGGGCCACTCAAACGATGGGTGGGACGGGAACAGGGCATCAACGATCGGCTCCAGCACAGCCCGATCTGTTTCAGGAGGTGTCCTTCCGCGCAGCTTCGCCATGACCACCTTGTATGCTAGCCCAAACACGTCCTCCTCCACCGCGTCTATAAGGGCCTGCATGGCCCGCTCTTTGCTGCTGGAGATGTCCCTGGCCAGGGCCCTTCGCAGCTCCAGGGCCTGGGCAGCCGCAGCAGCACGCTCCTCCGGCTCCGTTGCAAGGCGACGCCTCGCCTCGGCGGCCTCGCAGGCCTCACGCGCCTGCTGTAGCTCGGGGTTCCACCAGTACACCTGGGACGGTTGATAGTAGGTCGCCCCGTGCACCTGCTGCATCACCCCGCTGCACGCCGTTGTGAGGCCGCCGATAAGTTCTTCCGGGGAGTCCACCCGCTCAAACCGAGCAAGAGCGAGCGCGGTTTTAAAGCTCTCCCGGTTGAACTGCGTCGTCTTGAAGCGCGTTCCGGCATGCCTGGCCGTGCCGCAAGACGTCCCGCGATGTTGTTGCCGCCGCTGATGGTTGGGCCGGACGGCCCGAGCTCCAGGAACAGCCACAGAGAAGTCCACGTAGCAGTGATCGCTGGCGGAGAGTCGGTGACTCACTCTCCAGTCGTCAAGTGCTATGGAGGGGCTGGCGAAGGTGACGTCAATGACGCTCTCCCGCGCAACGCCGTTGCCTTTGAAGGTGGGCTCGTTGCCGCGGTTAAGCGTCGTCAGCCCCAGCTGGTCCACCGCACTCAACAGCGTCTCGCCGCGCCACATGTCCCGAGCACTGCCCCACTCCTGATGCCAGGCGTTGAAGTCGCCCCCGCACACGACCGTCTGATGTCCTACCAGGGACATTTGTAGAGCCTCGACGTAGCTGGTGAAGTCGGTCGCTCCCAGGCTGGGGGCGGCGTAGCAGCTAGCAAACACGATGCCGGCAATGGTGGCCACCACCAAGCCAGGCACCGGGCTACCCCAGAGGTTTTGTATTGGGTAGCTTCCAGTGGCCACAATGGCCACGTTCTGCTGCTCGTCCACCACCCACCGAGCGTTGTCCCTGGGCGGTCGATATGGCTCGCTCACCAGGACCACCTGCGCGCCTGTCTCCCTTGCCGTCTGCAACATGACATCCTGTGCAGCACGGCTCCGCCCGAGGTTGATCTGCAGCACCTTTAAGGTCTGCAGTCCTGGCTGCCGACTCGGTGCGGGCCCTTGCAGACCGCGCAGCAGATCTCCGCCTCGCAATCCCGAGCCAGATGGCCCGGCTCTCCGCAGCGGATGCAGGCCGTCGAGCGGTCCACATCGCTCCGACACTTGGCCTGGAGGTGTCCGAACTGCAGACACCGGTAACACCGCTGCTGGCCCGTCGCCGTTGGCTGCATTTTGCTGATCGCACAAGACGTGTACAGGACCTTCACGGTCCGGCCCACGATCAGATCTGCTACCCGCTCCGAGACCCGGACTCGGGCAATTTTCGTCCCGTTCCAGGCCTTCCGCAGCCGTGTCTCCGCCTCGGGGATCGTTTCCTTCGCCAACTGCGTCAGAGCGTCCGCCACGTCCTTCGCACAGGCCAAAGGGTCTACATCCAAGATCCGCACCTCAGCCATGTCCGTTACTAGACGGCAGTCCACGTCATTCCGCGCGCACACCTCCTTCACGCGCTCAAACACCGACATGGAGTCGGAGTCGGCCGCAAGCTCCATCACGAGACGGTTGCGGGAGGTCCGTCGGCCAATGCCCAGCACACCCTCAAGGTCGGTCAGCTCCGGAGCAGTACGTACCGCGCGGTACATCTCCTCCCACGTCTTCCCCTCACCAGGAGCGATCTCGATCGCGTCGAGCCTGCGTCGTCGCTGAATTTGGGGCCCCTGTTGTTGTTGGGGCTCCGAGGGAACCGCTGCCTGACGCCGGGGCACCGATGTACCTGCGACCGGTTGTGAGGCCTGTGCCTGCCGCTGTTGTTGTTGCTGAGACCGTGGCTGCTGCTGTTGGTTAGAAGCCTGCTGGCGTGCCGGCTTACGGCGCACCACCTCGGCGTAGGAGCCGCCTTCCTGCCCACAAGACGATGCCACCGTTGCCACCGCCACGCCATGCTGCTGCTGCTGCTGCTGCTGCTGCTGCTGCCACTGCTGCTGTTCTCGCCGCTTCGCCGCCTTCTGCTGCTGCTGCTGCGGCTGATGTTGTTGCTGCTGCTGCTGCTGCTGCTGATGCTGCTGTTGCTGTTGTTGCGGCGGCAATGACTGCCGCAAGCCGCCCTCTGAAGTAGCTCCGCTCATGACGCTGCTGAGCAGCTCGAGCAGGCTGCGGATTTCGTCTCGCAGGAGCTGCGAATCCCGCTGGTGCTCCAGCTTAAGCGCCTCCATGGCTTGCTGATGCGCCTTATCCGCCGCGTTTCTATTCTCCTCAATCGATTGGACGAGGAGACGCCAGGTGTTCTGCTCCTCGGTGAGCTGCTTCACTGTGGTGGTCAAGGACTGCACCACCTCCTGGAGCGCCTGAACCGTCATCTGGCCCTGCGCCGTACTGCTCCCCGAAGGGACGCTGCAGCGGGAGACAGACACCCGCAGCTCGCCGGTTGTTGGGGGCTTCTTCGGCCCCACGCCGCTGCTAGTGTCCTCGGACACCGTGCGAGGGCGTAACGCCCTCTTCTGGTCATTCATAACTCCAGTACTGGAAATTCGAGCACTTTCGAGTAGCTCGAATCAGCACTGAGGCCGCCGTGGTGTAGATTGGCGGCACACTTAGTGCTCACACGACGCGAAGAAACTGCCTCAGGATGGATTCGAGCAGTTTCGAGCACTTCGCCTACGACTGCTAGACGTCCAGCGTCGACCTAAGCGCTCCAGGGGAGCTTAACGCCGAATTTCCGGGTTTTACCAAGGTGATCTGGTACTTTACAGAGCCGTTCGAGCACTTTTCGAGCAGTCGAGCAGATGGCTGAACTGCCCGAACACTCCCAGAGTTTCGCCAATTGTTTTTGGAATTTTCCACAGTCCCAGTATAAGCCGTTTAGAAAATCCTAGTTTAAGCCGTTTTGCTGAACTTAAACGCGGGTGGAGGGGGGGAACGGGTGGTCGGAAAATTTTCTCACTTGGTGGAAAATTCCCTCCCAATTTTCACTACACACACACCAAAAACCAGGATTTTCGGGCCAATTCGCTAAATCTCGCCGTTTTTTCGCTCACATTTCACTTTTCGGACGTTTTCTGAGTTCTTTTGCAACTTTTTTCCGCCAATAAACAATGATCACACAGGAGCTGTATTGTTCGCCACGAGCTGTCAAACGCCACTTACAGGGATAACTGGCTTTTTTTTTTAATATAAGAGGTATGTATTTTTATTAAGTATGAGGTTACAAAGTAATTTTTCTCCCCCCACGAGGTAATAAAAACCCTTCCCTCCTTCCACCCTTTCCTACGTTACCGCGAGGTTTCTTTTTTAGGATAAGGGCCCTACTTAACGCCTGTGTCGCATATTTTTAAAAAATCTGCTTTTCGCCTTCATGTATTTGGGGCATCAAGCGACACTCACAAAAGTACCTATTGTGCCTCCTAATAGTTTTACCTCTCCCTGCCTGCTAATTCCCAAAGAGTGCAAGGAGCACTTCGTCAGCTTCGACGGCTTCACCCCGCTCCAGCCTGCGGCGTGCCCGATGACGCCTGACTCTTTCCCGGACGATCCGCCGCTCCTCCTCTCTTGCGGCGATCTCCTGTTCTGTCAAAAGACGGCCGTCTGGATGGCGTGGAGGTGATGGTTCGCCACGGGCCGCCCGCGCTTCAGCTCTTCGATTACGCCGCGCCTCGTTACGCCGGTCATTCCGCTCTCGGACGATTCTCTCGTGCGCTTCGTCCAGTCGCGCAGCAGCTTCCCGCATCTCCGCGCTCGCACTGGTAGCTCGCTCCACATACCAGTCTTGCTGCAGGGCTGTGGTGATGCGCTTAGCCGCTTCACACACGCGACTCCAGTGCTGCTGGTCCTTCAACAAGTACTCCTGGATGTTGTCCGGAGTCACCGCCGCCACCAACCCCTCCTCCAGCAACTCACTGCGGACTTCCGCAAATCGCGGGCAGCTGAAGAAGGCGTGCTCCGCCGTTTCCGGTACCCCCGTGCATCTCACACAGTCAGGTGTTGGCGACAGATGCTTGGTGTGGAGGTAATCATGGAAGAAACCGTGGCCTGATAGTAACTGTGCCAGGTGAAACGTCATTTCACCGTGACGTCGGTTCTTCCATGACCCTATGTCCGGGAGCACTCGGTGGGTCCACCTCGTAAAGCGGCTTGTGGGCTCCAGCTCATCCCACTCCGCTTGCCATGCCTCGATAGTACTTCTTCGCTCTTCAGCTCGGATGACAGTGATGGGCATACCCGTGTCCTGCCGCCGCTGGTAACATCTGGCGTCCTCCTTCACCTGTAGCCAGATGGGGATAACCCCAGCAAGTACTGCTGCCACCTCACTCCGTACCGAGATGAAAGTGCGCGCCACCGGTCTCGCGTATAGGCCCTGAACGCGAGCCAACCTCCGCCGGCACTGCTGTAGATCGACTGCCGTGTGCCAGATTGGCGCCGCATACCGCATCGTCGAATCTACGACTGAGGCCAGCAATCGTCGCTTCGCACTTTTCGGGCCGCTGTGATTACACATCAGCCTGGAGATCGCCTGCGCAACCCTGGCTGCCTTCGCTGTGACGTAGTCCACATGTGGCCCCCAGGAAAGATGGTCCTCGAGCATTAAGCCGAGGTATTTGATGGTCCTGGTAGGCCATCTCTCCTGGCCTTCAATCGCAACTGGACAGTTGGTGTTATAGCGCCGCATTGTGGAAACCAGCACGAGCTCAGTTTTCGCTGGGGCGAGCTCGAGATGGTGCGCCGTCATCCAGGCGCTTATCGCCGCTATCGCCGTCTCCGCCGCTTCCGCCGCCGCCTGTGGTGTGGTGCCTTTCGCCAAGACGACTAAATCGTCGGCGAAGCCCACCAGCTCCGTCCCCTGGGGCAACTCCAGTCGCAGCACGCCGTCATACATCACGTTCCACAGGGTGGGACCGAGAATCGATCCCTGTGGAACGCCCGCCGATGTTGATCGCCGCACCGGTCCCTCGCTGGTCTCGTACACTAGCTCTCGTTCTGAGAAATAACTCCTCAGAACTCTTTGAAGCGTTGCAGGGACACGCTTCTCCTGCAGAGCTAGTGCAATCGCCTGCCAACTCGCTGCGTTGAACGCGTTCCTGACATCCAATGCTGCCACCATCAGACATCTGGGATCCCGCGAGTTGGTGCGATGGAAGGACCGGGCTTGCTGGCCTAGTTCGACGACGCGCTGGATCGCCTGCACCGTTGATCTCCCACGACGAAAGCCATACTGGGATGGTGAGAGCAAGATGGCATTGCTCTCTTCCAGGTGGTCGTTGAGACGGTTGAGGATTAGCCTCTCGAACACCTTGGAAACCGCTCCCAGCATGAGCAGCGGGCGATACGAAGACGGGTCCCCAGCTGGCTTGCCTGGCTTGGCAATCAGCACCAACCGCGCCTTCTTCCATGGCCTCGGGAACTCGCCGCGCTGCAGAAGATCGCCGTAGACTCGCGCGAACACCTCCGGGTGCTGGCGCACTGCTTCCTTTAGCGCTGCATTTGGGATGCCGTCAAGTCCCGGAGCTTTTGACGACGCCATCCTCGTTGCGGCCATAATCACCTCCTCGCTGGTGATCGGTGATACATCCGCTTCGTCGTCCATCTCAATCGCTGGCCACTCGAACGGCGGATGTGTCGGGAATAGGGTGTCTACAATCGGCTGTAGAACTGCGCGATCAGTCTCAGGTGGTGTGCGACTGCGCAGTTTGGCCATCACCACCTTGTACCCCATCCCGAACACATCATCCTCCACGCTATCGATCAGCTCCTGCATGCATCGTTCCTTGCTGTGGAGGATTTCCTGCGCAAGCAGCCCGCGTTGCCGAAGAAGATCGGAAGATGCGACGGCTCGATCTTCAGGAGTGGTAGCCCGATGGCGTTGTCCCTCAGCGACTGCGCAGCACTCCCGCAACCGCTCGATCTCAGGCGTCCACCAGTACATCTTCGGCGAGACACGAAAGGTTGGCCCGGTGACTCGCTGCATGACCCCGTCACAAGCAGCAGTTAAGCCGACGAGCAGTTCGTCCGGAGTTGATGCGAGGCTGAAGCGGCTGTTTGAGAGCGCTATCTCAAAGCACTCGCGATCGAACTGTGCCGTCTTCCACCTCACTCCGGCGTGCCTTGCTAGGCCGCTGGTGTTGTGCAGCCCTCCTCGTCGCTGTAGCTGGTGTTGATGCTGCTGATGTCGTCCACTCTGGCTTGTTCGCCTACTTGGAATGGCTACGCTGAATGCGATGTACCTGTGGTCACTGCCAGAGTATTTGTTGACGATACTCCATTCACCCGGAACTGCGACGCTTGGCGAGGCAAAGCTCACGTCGATCACGCTTTCACGTGCGACTCCGTTGCCGGTGAACGTTGGCTCGCTTCCAAGGTTCAGCGTCAGCAGCCCGAGATGGTTGACCGTTCCCATCAGATTCTCGCCTCGCGATGTTGTGCGAGCGCTGCCCCATTCCTCGTTCCACGCATTAAAGTCGCCTGCTAGCACCGTTGCAGGATACCCGGCGAGCGCCATTTCTACTGCTTCCAAATAGTCGTCGAACTCCGCATTGCTGATGCTGGGCGGTGCGTAACAGCTGGCAAAGGCAACGCCCCCGATTGTTGCAACCACCAATCCCGAGGCTGCGCTTCCTCCAAGATGTTGAATGGGGTATTCGCCGGTTGCAACAATAGCCACGTTCTGCTGCTCGTCGATCGCCCATTTGATGTTGTCACGCGGAGGCCTGTACAGTTCGCTGGCGATGACAACATGCGCGCCAACCTCCTTCGCCGTCTGCAGCATAAGATCTTGAGCTGCACGGCTCCGCCCGAGATTGATCTGCAGGACTTTTAACGTCGGCAGGTCGGGTGACCTATCGAGTGCGGGCCCTTGCAAATCGCGCAACACGGCTCCTCCTGGCAATCCATCGCCAGATGGCTCGTCTTCCCGCATCGGATGCAGGCGTCCGATCGATCGATCGCGCTCTTGCACTTCGCCTGCACGTGGCCGAGTTCCAGGCAACGGAAGCATCGTTGCAGCCAATCCTGTCGTTGCTGCACGCGGCTGACAGGACTCGAGGTGTACATCACCTTGATGTGCTGTCCTGCCAGCTTCTCCGCCGCCTTCTCGGAGACTCGAACCCAGGCCATCTTCGTCGAGTCGTTCATCGTGATCAGGCGAACCTCCTTCTCGCTGATGGGTTCCCCCGAAAGGGCTGTCAGCGCTTCCGCCACCTCCTTCACCGCCGCTAAAGGGTCGATATGATCTACTCGAACCTCGACTTTGTTGGTGATAAGTCTGCAACCGAGTGATGGAGTTGTTTTATCGCAGAATGCCTTCACTGCGTTAAACACCTCCAACGAGTTTGCGGATTCCGGCAAGCTCATAACCAATCGCGAGCGTGATGTTCGCCGTCCAATTCCGAGCACCTCAGACAGATGGGCCAGTTCTGTCGCCGAGCGAATCATCCGGTAGGCCTCCAAGTAGGCTTGACCCTCGCCTGGCGTGACTTCGATGGCGTCGGGACGATGTTTTGGCTGCCGATTAGTCACGTTTGTTGGAGCCTGCGCCTGCTGCTGGTTTTTGGACGCCGGCTGTGCTGCTGCTGTTTTCTGCTGCTGTGGTGGCTGCTTACGAGCCGGGCGCCGGACAACTTGCGCCCACGAGCCACCGTTATCGCCGATCGCATCCTCTGCAGCAGTAAGGGTGGGGAAGTCGCTGGATGGCTGCTGGCTTCGCTCACCCGTCTGCCGTTTCTGCTGCTGCTGTTGTTGCTGCTGCTGCTGCTGCTGCTGCTGCTGCTGCTGCTGCTGCTGCTGCTTCTGCTGCTGCTTCTGCTGCTGCTGCTGCTGCTGCTGCTGCTGCCGCTGCTTCTGCTGCTGCTGCTGTTGCTGTTTCGCCTGCTGCTGTTGCTGCTTCGCCTGCTGCTGCTGCTGCGACCCGGTGGCCGCCTGGCTGCGCTGTGCAACTGGTTGTAGTGGCGCGTCTGGAGAGGCATCTTGTTTGGCTGCAAGCTTCCGGATAAGCTCAGCCATCTCGCGAATTTCCTCCCGCAGTGCTTGCACTTCCTTCCAGTGCCGGCTGTCAGCTTCCTCCTTCGCCCGTTGAAGGTCCTTGATCATGTCAAGAAGCCCCTTGCGCTCATCCAGATTTGCCTGCAGCAACAACCGAGTGCTTATAAGCTCATCGGACATTATCGCGAGCGTGTTCTCCAGCGATGCCAACGACGCCATAACAGGCGCCGCCTCAGGAGCCTCAGGAGCTGGCTTGTTGCTGGAAGTCGCCTTCGTCGCCTTCGTCGTACTGCTCGATGCTGTGCTGCTGCGAGTAAGCAACACTTTCGGCTCAGCGGTGAGTTTTTTCGCGCCCTCCATCATGGTAGTGTCCACGGACACCGTCCGAGGACGCAGTAATCTGCTCATACCTCACTCCGACGCCCTCTGGTGGTGAGGGTTTCTGCCGCAATAATGGAGAACCCAAAACACGCTTTTCCGAGCGTAACTCCCCCAAATGGCTTCCAATTGTCTCGAACCCAACGGCGATTTGGTGTGTGATGATGTTGTGCACAATCTTCCAGAAGAACTCGACGCTCGTTTCCCCCTCCTTCTTCCAGAAAAACAGGAAAAACCGTTTCAGACGTGGTTTTTCCGCTCTGGGGGGGTGGTAGGTGGAAGTAGGGGGGCGGGATGGTGTTCCCCGCAATCCTCGTCTCAGGCTGCGTCGATAGAGGGGTCGCGTTGGGGGGTGCGGTCGGAAAATTGGGAAAACCCAGAAAACGCTTTTCCGGGCGTAACTCCCCCAAATGACGTCCAATCGTCTCGGACCCAACGGCGATTTGGTGTGTAATGATGTTGTGCACAACCTTGCCGAAGAACTCGACGCTCGTGTCCCCCTCCTTCTGCCAGAAAAACAGAAAAAACCGTTTAAGACGCGGTTTTTCCGCTCTGGGGGGGTGGTGGGTGGAGGTAGGGGGGCGGGATGGTGTTCCCCGCAATCCTCGTCTCAGGCTGCGTCGAAAGAGGGGTCGCGTTGGGGGGTGCGGTCGGAAAATTGGGAAAACCCAAAAAACGCTTTTCCGGGCGTAACTCCCCCAAATGACGTCCAATCGTCTCGGACCCAACGGCGATTTGGCGTGTGATGGTGTTGTCCACAACCTTGCCGAAGAACCCGACGCTCGTTTCCCCCTCCTTCTGCCAGAAAAACAGAAAAAACCGTTTTAGACGCGGTTTTTCCGCTCTGGGGGGGTGGTGGGTGGAGGTAGGGGGGCGGGATGATGTTCAGATGCTTCCTCTCTGCAAGCCGCGTCGATCGATACCCCACTCGGTGGGGTGCGGCGTATGATTCGGCGACGGGGGGGGCCCGGAAAAACGCTATTTTCCAGGGGGGGTGGGGGAAAACCCTTGCGGGGGGGTATTCTTCGAGGTAAACGGACACCCCTCCCCGAACAAACCCCTATCGGGAGACGCCTGGTTTTCCCGCTACGCCCGGAAAACTCTTCTGCTGCACACTTTTCCGGCTGGAACGCCCCCTGGTGGTGGAAAACTGGTTGGGTTTTTGCGGGGGTGGGTGGGGGGCACCCGCCCGAACAATCCGTCCGAAGACCCCGATCGTCTATCTCCCCTCCTTCCCCGGGAAAACTCGGAAAAACCGTCTCCGGGGGGGGTTTATCCGCTCTGGGGGGCTGGTGGTGGGTGGTGGGGGGGCGGGGTGGCCACTTCCGAACTCCCCTCTTCGAGACGCGTCGATGGAGGGGTCGCACGCCTGGATCGGTGGACTGACCACCTGGTACACCAAGGGGGGGCAGAAAAGGCCCGCCGGGAACTCCAGGAAACCAGGGCGGACAACCCGTTCGAACACCGGGTGCCGGGTGTTCCGTCCGGAAGATTTTGAAATTCCAACCTCACTTTTAACCGACGCCAAAATTTCACACACACGCCGCCATTTTCGCGACACCGAAAACCGCGTGCTTTTTTGGGTGGAAATTTCCCCCGCCTATAACTCCGCGAGTTTTCCACGGATCCGCCTGGAATTTTCACAGCTTGTTCGCCTCCGGAAAACGCACAAACCACTATATGGCAGCTCTCTGCCAGCACTTATAGTTTGAGAGTTATAATCACTCAAAGTTTTGCACTTTAAACGTCCACAAAATGGCGTACTCCATGAAATCGTTAGTTCTGTCTTCACTGTTTGGTGCGTCTCAATAGCGCGCTTCTTTTGATACGTCACTTAAACAAATCGGTCCACTAATACGCGAGTTATTCCCGGAAAACCGTTCCCCGAAAAACTCCCCCAGTTTTCCGAATTTTCCGGAAAAATTCGGAGGGGGGTTCAGGATGGCAATCGGGGGCCGGACACAAAAATCCACTGTCCTAACTACCGAATTTCCCGAGTTTTCACCACTTCACTTTTTCCTCGCGGAGCACAGCGTGGATGCGTCTGCACTGTTCGGCTGCTCGATCGCCACTACAGGGATAACTGGCTTGTGGTCGCCAAGCGTTCATAGCGACGTGACTTTTTGATCCTTCGATGTCGGCTCTTCCTATCATTGTGAAGCAAAATTCCCCAAGCGTAGGATTGTTCACCCTTTCAAGGGAACGTGAGCTGGGTTTAGACCGTCGTGAGACAGGTTAGTTTTACCCTACTGGTGTGTGCTAATACGTGCTATCGTAACGGAACTCCTGTGCAGTACGAGAGGAACCACAGGTACGGACCACTGGCTCAATACTAGTTCGACCGGACTTTGGTATGACGCTACGTCCGCTGGATTATGCCTGAACGCCTCTAAGGTCGTAACCAATCCGAGCTGATAGCGCTTCAAAACCTAATGGGCAATCGGAAGCTAGCGGGCCTAACAACCCTCCGAGATCCGCTGGAACTGCCTCTGCAGCCTGGCGCCTCATCCCCGCTTCATAGACTGGGCCGCATCGCGCGGGGTCGCACTGCACGTGTTAGTACCTGACCATAGGGAACGCCGGTGGCCGCCGACCTCGCCGACCGTGGACTTGACTAGTTTCGATGCCCACCGACCGCCCGCAAACGACGGGACTTCAGGCTAGGAGTTTCAAGTTGTAGAGATGCGTTCGCATCGATCCTCTCAGGCGACCTACGCCTGGTGGTGTTATGGTGGACGCAAGGCACGTCCTGGCCCGGTAGCGAAGGGCAGGGTGTTGAGCGTGGTGAAGTCGAGGAGTAGAAGTGATAGCAAGATACATTATCGGGAGGTGGAACCCGAAAATGTACAAGTCCGGGAATACGGGGTGCATCGTATGTAACGTTCGATGTACATATAAAGCCTGGTAGGTGTTGGGATTATATCTGCAACACGGGCATTATCGAAAGATGGTTAAGTGGAGTCACCCAATGGGTGCCGTGCGTTATAAGGTACGTAATGCACAGTAGAGATACATTGTCGGGAGGTGGAACCCGAAAAATGTACAAGTCCGGGAATACGGGGTGCATCGTATGTAACGTTCGATGTACATATAAAGCCTGGTAGGTGTTGGGATTATATCTGCAACACGGGCATTATCGAAAGATGGTTAAGTGGAGTCACCCAATGGGTGCCGTGCGTTATAAGGTAGGTAATGCACAGTAGAGATACATTGTCGGGAGGTGGAACCCGAAAAATGTACAAGTCCGGGAATACGGAAAAGTTCCCCATGAAAGGCTGGGGATACAATTATTGATACAAATAATGTGCCTAAGGGTACATTTATTTTTCTAAGTCCCAGAAATCCGTCACTGAACATCACGACTTACGAAGACATGTTCCCCCGGTCCTCCCATATACGGCACGGGGACAAGTATGAAGAATGAAAACTATGTGTGTATGAAACATATAATGTGCCTGAGAGCACATTTTTTTTCTAAGTCCCAGAAATCCGTCACTGAACATCACGACTTACAAACATATCTTCTCCCGGTCCTCCCATATACGGCACCGGGACAAGTATGAAGAATGAAAATCATGTGTGTATGGAACATATAATGTGCCTGAGAGCACATTTTTTTTCTAAGTCCCAGAAATCCGTCACTGAACATCACGACTTACAAAGACATGTTCCCCCGGTCCTCCCATATACGGCACCGGGACAAGTATGAAGAATGAAAATCATGTGTGTATGGAACATATAATGTGCCTGAGAGCACATTTTTTTTCTAAGTCCCAGAAATCCGTCACTGAACATCACGACTTACAAAGACATGTTCCCCCGGTCCTCCCATATACGGCACGGGGACAAGTATGAAGAATGAAAATCATGTGTGTATGGAACATATAATGTGCCTGAGAGCACATTTTTTTTCTAAGTCCCAGAAATCCGTCACTGAACATCACGACTTACGAAGACATGTTCCCCCGGTCCTCCCATATACGGCACGGGGACAAGTATGAAGTATTGAAATTTTTGGTCACAGCGTGAAATCCCTCTAATGATCATGAAAATAGTATCGGATCACTTATCTGACCATAAAAAGTGAACCAAAACCCTATTTGGACAAACTTTTTGGTCCAATGAAAAATTCACTTTTCATATATGTCATGGTCGAAAATTTTCTAAGTCCCAAAAAATCACTTATTCTCGAATATCTCGAAAACTACGTATCGGACAGGGGTCAACCAAGGTGTTTTAGAAAGGTCTTTACAAGCTCTATTTAATGAGCCATAGCGACTTTCAAGTGATTTTTTGACACTTTTTCGCATATCGGCATCCTTGGTTCCCATACTGGCCATAGGCCATAGGGCACCGAACGGCCAACTTTTGGTCCGGGGGTGAAATTTTTTTTTCACGAGATTTTGATGAAAATGGCTTCGGAACGCGTTTCTAATAATGAAAAGTGAAACCAAACAGTATTTGCGAAGAAAAAATTGTCCTATGAAAAAATCACTTTTTCTTAGGGTACGGGTCAAAAATTTTCTAAGTCCAAAAAAATCACATTTTCTCGAATATCTCGAAAACTACTAATCGGACAGGGGTCAACCAAGGTGTTTTAGAAAGGTCTTTACAAGCTCTATTTAATGAGCCATAGCGACTTTCAAGTGATTTTTTGACACTTTTTCGCATATCGGCATCCTTGGTTCCCATACTGGCCATAGGCCATAGGGCACCGAACGGCCAACTTTTGGTCCGGGGGTGAAATTTTTTTTTCACGAGATTTTGATGAAAATGGCTTCGGAACGCGTTTCTAATAATGAAAAGTGAAACCAAACAGTATTTGCGAAGAAAAAATTGTCCTATGAAAAAATCACTTTTTCTTAGGGTACGGGTCAAAAATTTTCTAAGTCCCAAAAAATCACTTATTCTCGAATATCTCGAAAACTACGTATCGGACAGGGGTCAACCAAGGTGTTTTAGAAAGGTCTTTACAAGCTCTAATTAATGAGCCATAGCGACTTTCAAGTGAATTTTTGACACATTTTCGCATATCGGCATCCTTGGTTCCCATACTGGCCATAGGCCATAGGGCACCGAACGGCCAACTTTTGGTCCGGGGGTGAAATTTTTTTTTCACGAGATTTTGATGAAAATGGCTTCGGAACGCGTTTCTAATAATGAAAAGTGAAACCAAACAGTATTTGCGAATAAAAAATTGTCCTATGAAAAAATCAATATTTCTTAGGGCACGGGTCGAAAATTTTCTAAGTCCAAAAAAATCACATTTTCTCGAATATCTCGAAAACTACTTATCGGACAGGGGTCAACCAAGGTGTTTTAGAAAGGTCTCAACAAGCTCTAAATAATGGGCCATAGCGACTTTTTAGTGATTTTTTGACAAATTTTGTCATATCGGCATCCCGAGTTCCCATACTGGCCATAGGCCATGGGGCCCCGAACGAAAAAATTTTGGTCCGAGGGTCAAAATTTTTTTTCTCATAAATTTGTTCAAAACGCCGTCGGAACGCGCCTTAGATCATGAAAAGTGAAAAGAAACAGTATTTTGCAAAAGTTGGGGTGGCCTATGACTTACATGGCCACGTCCTAGGTCCGAGTTCCCGAGGTCGTGTTCTTCAGTGGCGGAAAAAAATGGCCACTTGTGGGAGATGCAAAATGTTCATTTTGTATTATAGGGGACATACTATCGAAGCGAAAATTTCAGAAATGGCCTAAAACGTGAAGAAATGATGGGGTATGTACGAAAAGAAGGTTTTTATGGTCAAACGGTGAAAATTTTTTTTTTATGAAAAATTTTGGTCTCCCACCGTTCATGAATTTCTAGGACCAAAAATCGAAAAATTTCAAAACTTCACGATCGAAAGGGAAACGCATATGTGGTGTTCCTAGGTGTGTACGGTGTACGAAAAACGGGTTCACGATGAGATATCAGGTAAATAAGTGGACCTAAAGTGAGTTATACGGGTAAGACGAGGTGTCCAAAGACCGAAATAGGGGTACCAACTGAGAACGAAATGAAGGTCCCCTAAGTCGCCATACAAGTTATAGGAGGTGTCCAAAGTACGAAAAGAGTTCCATATTCGGCTGTTCCTACTATATGGTTCCCTGATTGCTGCTCCAAGGAGTAGTGAGGAAGTGTCCAAAGGTCTGTTGGGGGTATCGAGGTGATACCCTCGACGGACAATATGCACGAAAAGTGGTTCGATGATCTATCCTGTAGGTCGTACGGCAGCCATACCCGGCTGGAAGTACCGCGGTAATTCCGCAATAAAACGTTCGCCAGACGAACAAACAAATTGAATTAGCTCATCGTAGTGTACGGAAACGAAACGAAAATGTAAGGTGATTAGGGATCCGGGAGCAATCTCGCGATCCCATGGTTCGGTGTAAGAAATGATACGAAGTGTTCATAAGTCTCCTCTGGAGGCAGAACCATCGTAGCAAAGTTCGGGAACCCAAGGGTCACAAAAACTCGTAGGACGATATCTCCGAATAATCGGGGACTTGTGGGGACTACCGTGCCCTGACAAGTCAACTACACCTTAACTGGTGATGGTTGTCCTACGGGGACCTGCCGGGAACCCAAGGGTCACAAAAACTCGTAGGACGATATCTCCGAATAATCGGGGACTTGTGGGGACTACCGTGCCCTGACAAGTCAACTACACCTTAACTGGTGATGGTCGTCCTACGGGGACCTGCGGGGAGCAAAAGGAGTCAGAAACAATCGTAGGACGATATCTCCGAATAATCGGGGACTTGTGGGGACCACCGTGCCCTGACAAGTCAACTACACCTTAACTGGTGATGGTTGTCCTACGGGGACCTGCCGGGAACCCAAGGGTCACAAAAACTCGTAGGACGATATCTCCGAATAATCGGGGACTTGTGGGGACCACCGTGCCCTGACAAGTCAACTACACCTTAACTGGTGATGGTTGTCCTACGGGGACCTGCCGGGAACCCAAGGGTCACAAAAACTCGTAGGACGATATCTCCGAATAATCGGGGACTTGTGGGGACTACCGTGCCCTGACAAGTCAACTACACCTTAACTGGTGATGGTCGTCCTACGGGGACCTGCGGGGAGCAAAAGGAGTCAGAAACAATCGTAGGACGATATCTCCGAATAATCGGGGACTTGTGGGGACTACCGTGCCCTGACAAGTCAACTACACCTTAACTGGTGATGGTTGTCCTACGGGGACCTGCCGGGAACCCAAGGGTCACAAAAACTCGTAGGACGATATCTCCGAATAATCGGGGACTTGTGGGGACCACCGTGCCCTGACAAGTCAACTACACCTTAACTGGTGATGGTTGTCCTACGGGGACCTGCCGGGAACCCAAGGGTCACAAAAACTCGTAGGACGATATCTCCGAATAATCGGGGACTTGTGGGGACTACCGTGCCCTGACAAGTCAACTACACCTTAACTGGTGATGGTCGTCCTACGGGGACCTGCGGGGAGCAAAAGGAGTCAGAAATAATCGTAGGACGATATCTCCGAATAATCGGGGACTTGTGGGGACTACCGTGCCCTGACAAGTCAACTACACCTTAACTGGTGATGGTCGTCCTACGGGGACCTTCAGGGAGCCGCAGTAAGTCGCAGGTCGTATGCGAGCCTTGATAGGTCCTGTTGGGGGCGTGCGGGGTGTAATGCCTCGGTACGTCAAATGTTGGTGTACGATGTACATCGATAATCTGACATCCTCCTGAACAACCTTTGCTCGTGTGGTTATTGGCGCTGTGGAGTCGGTGTACTGCCGCAGGTCAATGAGAGTGGTCACAACAAAGATTGTGTCACCTGATGAACGTAGAAAGAGAGTCTGCGGGGACTGGTGCCCTGGTAGACAAAAAATATCGAACAAGCAATTGACGAAGACGAATTCTGGTTGATCCTACCAGTAATATACGCTTGTCTCAAAGGTTAAGCCATGCATGTCTAAGTACAAACATAAATGAATGTGAAACTGCATAAGGCTCAGTACAACAGCCATAATTCACAAGATCATCCACCCATCAGTTACTTGGATAACTGTGGAAAAGCCAGAGCTAATACATGCAACATGCCGGGACCGCTGTCCGCTTGCGGGCGGTGGAACTGGTGCACTTATTAGTAAAACCAATCGCCTCCGGGCGGCTTGAGTTGAAGTCTGGATAAGGATGCCGATCGTATGGTCGCTTGACCGACGACAGATCTTGCAAATGTCTGCCCTATCAACTATTGATGGTAGTGTAGAGGACTACCATGGTTGCGACGGGTAACGGGGAATCAGGGTTCGATTCCGGAGAGGGAGCCTGAGAAATGGCTACCACATCCAAGGAAGGCAGCAGGCGCGTAAATTACCCAATCCCGGCACGGGGAGGTAGTGACGAGAAATAACAATATGGACCTCTCTAACGATGGTCCATAATTGGAATGAATTGAGCATAAATCCTTCAATAAGGATCAAGTGGAGGGCAAGTCTGGTGCCAGCAGCCGCGGTAATTCCAGCTCCACTAGCGTATATTAAAGTTGTTGCGGTTAAAACGTTCGAAGTTGATTCCCCGTCCAGACACGCGACCGCCGCGGGCGCCCGGCACACGCCGGATACGTTCGTGCGCGAGCTCGCGGCTGCGACTCACAATGGTGTGCCTGGGCGTCAACCTCGTGATCGGTCGGGCACGTCCCGAGCCGGTGCGTGGTGCCCGGGCAGCTCCCATTTACCTTGAACAAATTAGAGTGCTTCAAGCAGGCTAGTACAAAAGCGTCCACACCCGCCCAGGGTTGGCGTTGGCCGAGAATAATCTTGCATGGAATAATGGAACATGACCTCGGTCTGAGTCTTTTGGTTGGTTTTGTATAGACCCAGAGGTAATGATTAACAGAAGTAGTTGGGGGCATTGGTATTACGGCGCGAGAGGTGAAATTCGTAGACCGTCGTAGGACCAACTGAAGCGAAAGCGTTTGCCATGGATGCTTTCATTAATCAAGAACGAAAGTTAGAGGATCGAAGGCGATTAGATACCGCCCTAGTTCTAACCGTAAACGATGCCAATCAGCAATTGGGAGACGCTACTACATTCGGTGCTCTCAGTAGCTTCCGGGAAACCAAAATCGGGTTCCGGGGGAAGTATGGTTGCAAAGTTGAAACTTAAAGGAATTGACGGAAGGGCACCACAAGAAGTGGAGCTTGCGGAGTGCAGCTGCCGGAAGGTGCATCCGTCATCGGCTTTGCGGACGACCTGGCAGTACTCGCCAAGGGCTGTACACCGGAGGAGGCGGCAGGTGTAGCGGAGGAAGCTGTGGCAGCGATTTCCGCCTGGATGGAGCAACATCGGTTGCAGCTGGCCCCGGAAAAGACGGAGATCGTCCTCATCTCCAGTCTGCGTCGGGGCCACCCAGCGGTGCCCGTGGTGATCAACGGTGTCGAGGTCCGCTCGAAGCCGGCGATACGCTACCTCGGGGTCATGCTTCACGACCACCTCTCGTGGAAGCCACACGTCGAGAAGGCCACCGCAAAGGCACTCCGTGTGGTGAAGCTGGCCACCGGCGTGATGTCCAACCACGCCGGACCGAGGATGGCTAAACGTCGGCTGCTGGCAGCAGTGGCGGACTCGGTTGTGCGATACGCGGCACCCATCTGGGCGGAGGCAGTGAAGTTCCAGTGGTGCAGGCGGAAACTGGAGCAGCTGCAGCGACCTTTGGCGAAAGGTGTCGCCAGGACCTTCCGCACCGTCGGCTACGACACGGCGGTAGTACTGGCAGGTTTGGTCCCGCTACACCTGCAGGTGGACGAAGTCGCGCGGTGCTATAGTAGGCATCAACGGGCGTTGCAGAGGTGGGTGCTGATAGACAAGGAGGTCATCAAGCGGCTGGAGCACTCGGCGACCATCAGGCAGTGGCAGACATCGTGGGACCAGGATGCCGCTCATCCGACCGCGAGCAGGTTCCTACGATGGGCTCACCGCGTGCTGCCGGATATTGCCGGCTGGGTAGGTAGGAAGCACGGCGAGGTTGATTTCTTCCTTAGCCAGGTACTCTCCGGACATGGCTTCTTCCGGGAGTACCTACACGCTATGGGTTTCACCTCTGCCCCGACCTGCCCCTTCTGCGCCGACAACACCGTAGAGTCGGCAGAGCACGTAGTGTTCCACTGTCCGAGGTTCGCCGACACAAGAGTGCAGTTCTTGACGGATGCAGACGGCGTCGTCATTTCCCCCGATGAGCTGGAGCAGTTTCTGCTGTCGAGCCCGGAGGCTTGGCAGCGAACGGTCACGGCAGCACGGCGGATCTGCAGCTTCCTGCAGCAAAGGTGGCTGGAGCAGCAGGTTGCCGAAAACGCGGCAATCGCTGGCGGGATCGTTTCCGCCAATGAGCTGGCGGAACGCGTTCGGCAACAGGTCCGCCGTGAAACCAGAAACGCTGGCCAACGGCGAAGACGCCGGCAACGGCAGACATCCGCCATCGGGGAAATGGACATGGACTAACAACAGCACTCGTCCAATCAGCAGCAGGAGAGGCAACGCCCAATTCGGCCCGAACGAGTTCCGCCATCGGCCGAAGTGTTACTTCGTCGTCGGCTAAGGCGGAACCATCGGCAGCGGGCATACCGCGCCCAATTATGCGCCGGCACACTGCCGCCATTGCGTTCGGGCCGAACTCGCCGAAGCAGAGCACCGCCGACGGAGGAGGAGCTAGCCCGACGACGGGCCAACAGGCGTGCGCGAGAACGCCATCGTCGCCATGAGCGACAGGATCGCCATCGCGGCTTAATGTCGGCCGACGTTGAAGCCGCCATCGCGACCACAAACACGTCTACGCGTTGAGTGGGAGCGGTTAAGGCCGAAACGATCGGCCAGTCAGCGAGCGTGCGAAAACACGACCGGGCGAGACCGGCATTTTGCCGTCTCCGCTTTGTGCGGTCGTTCGTTCTCGCACAGTCGGGCGAGAGAAAGCACGCGTGCGCTCGGTTCGGGTACGTTCGGCATTTGCGTCCTCCGCTTTGTGCGGATGTTTGTACCCGACCAGCAGTGGGAGAGAGAGCGTGCGCGTGCACTGTGAGAGTGAGGTCCGTCTTTTTCGTTTACGTTTTGTGCGGATGTTTGTTCTGTCCCACTGTTCGAATTACGAAAATGTTTATAGGGTAGAAATGAATTATGATGAATTTGTAAATGAACTCTAATTAATGCATAAGAATAAAGGACAATTGAATTCACACTCGCAAAGAAACCAGACGTGTTACATCTATCGCTCTACAATCACGATATCACATCCAGTAAAATCTCTACATTTTGGTCCTTCGAACCGGATCGTGTGTCGTGACTTGTATCCTTGTACAATAGTGAATTAGGGCACTACCACCACCATCTTGTAAAGTAAAGGTGTTGTTACTACTGCAACCGTGCTAAGTGAATCGCGTACTTGGACTTGCGGACAGTTTTGCATACAACAAAGCTTTCAGTGCGTATCGAGTGCGAAATATTTCATATTTCACTATGGACAAAAAAATTAAAAATGTGCTGTTGAAGAAAAGGCAATCCGAAGCATATATTGCGCGATTAGAGGATTTTATTTTGAGGTACGATGAAAATCAAGTCGATGAGTTGTCCACATGCCTAGAACAGTTGGACTCACATCATAGTAGTTTCATAAACGCGATCGGGAAACTAGAGGAACTAGATGACAAAGAAGATACTATTGAAGCGTGCATCAACGATAGGTGTGATATGGACGAACGTTATAGAAAGTTGCGTGGTTTCTTCCTCAAACATAAACCAATGGAGAACCATACAGTGAACAATTCATTGCTGCTTTCGAGCACCGCAGCTCTAAACAGCTCAAGCACAGTGAACATTCGTCTTCCCAAAGTCGAGCTACCGACTTTCGACGGTGATGATACAAAGTGGTTGACTTTCAGAGATCGATTTGTTGCTATGATCGATTCTTCGCCCGAAATCCTACCGATCATGAAGCTGCAGTACTTGCTCGGTACCTTGAAAGGTGATGCTGCTCGGCCGTTCTAGCACACATCGTTGACGGCTGACAACTATGCCGTAACGTGGAAGATGCTACTGAAACGATACGACAACAAACGCATGTTGTGTCGCGAGTACTACCGGAGACTACATTTCCTTCCATCGGTGGACGGAACCAACGTGGATGACCTGGCCTCACTCGTGGACGAATTCACGAGAAACGTGAATGGACTTCGGAAACTGGATCAACCCGTGGATTCTTGGGACGTGCCGCTGATAAACATCCTGTTCTTAAAACTGGACTCCGAATCACTATTGGCTTGGGAACGAAACTCGTCAACGTCGCCTCAAGATAAGTATTCGGAACTAATCAGTTTTTTACAGGACAGAGTTCGCATTCTACGATCAACACTCAACCTGGAAAGGAGCAAGGAGCTGGTTGCGATCACGGTGGCCGGGGTGAAACACAAGTCGAGTGCCGTGGTCAAAGGAACTACATTATCCCCATCACATCGTCGTTCGCAATCCTTTGCTGTGACCACAGGGCGTGAGAAGACAGTCGCAGTGAAACCAACATCGTGTTCATTGGGTTGCTCGGACCGACACCCACTGCGCACGTGCCCAGCATTCGATAGAAAGTCGGTGAAGGATCGTCGGGACATCGTGGCAAAGCTGCGGTTGTGTTTCAACTGCCTGTCAATGGATCATCAGGTTCCTGAGTGAATTCAAAATATTCGTGTCGGTTTTGCAACGCGCGTCACCATACACTGCTGCATATTACATCACCAGCACCAACAACCACACCTTTCGGTCAACCGAATTTTCCGGCAAAAATCAGCATGTCAGCACAATCAGATGAGGTCCAGGAAGGCGACATGGTATTACTAGAAACCGCCATAATCACCATTGTAGACGACCATGGCCAGCAAATAAAGGCACGAGCGCTGCTAGACTCCGGATCTACTTCAAACTTCATCACGGAGTCATTGGCTAAACGTTTGCAAACGCCGCAGAAAAGGGTCAACATCGTCATCACTGGCATTAGGCAAGCAGTACAGCAAGTTAAAAACTCTATCGTGGCTACTATTGAATCTCAAAATCAAGAATTCAGCACTAAAATGGAATTCTTTATTTTAAGGGCACCCACATCAGACATTCCTTCGGCTCCAATTGATATTTCTTCATGGCAGATTCCTGACGTTACACTGGCTGATCCAAATTACCACACTCCAAGCCAGATCGATGTGGTAATTGGTGGGGAGGCCTTCTGGGAACTGCATACAGGCCGCAAACGAGCACTTGGTCCAGGCAAACCATGGCTTATGGAAACACCGTTTGGCTGGGTGGTTGCCGGAAATGCAACGCACAAGAATACACCATCCAATAGGACTGCGTTATTGAGTGCCGCCATCGTATCAGAACTACTCGAAGCCATGATACAACGTTTTTGGGAGCTTGAAACTGTTGATGACGGACCAGCATTCTCAGTACAGGAAAATTAATGTGAGGAATACTACACATCAACAGTAAATCGAGAACCTTCGGGCAGGTACGTGGTCAAACTCCCCCGAAATGTTACTAACGGTGCAACCCTGGGTGCGTCACGAGAAATTGCGGATCGGCGCTTGCTGAGCGTAGAACGTCGATTGAGATCCAATCCTGAAATTGCGAAAGCTTACAGTGCATTCATGGAAACATACGAAAACCTCGGTCACATGAAGAAGCTTCCCGAGCCTGTAGATGATACAATCGCACATTGTTACATACCGCACCACGCTGTCGTCAAAGATTCCAGTACCACTACCAAGGTTAGGGTAGTGTTTGATGCATCATGCAAGACCTCGTCCGGCTACTCCCTCAATGACACATTATTAGTAGGCCCGATTGTCCAAGAAGATCTGATTTCCATCATCCTGAGATTCCGTACTCATGCCATAGCTATAGCCGCTGATATCGAAAAAATGTATCGCCAAATACTACATCACCCCGAAGATCGAAGTTTGCTACGCATACGATACAGAAAATCCACCACAGACCCAATCTCTACTTATGAATTGGCTACAGTAACGTATGGTACAGCATCAGCACCCTTTTCAGCCACCAGAACACTTCAACAAATTGCACGTGATCATCAGCAGAGCTTTCCTGATGCGGTCGATCCTGTTCTGCACGATTTCTATGTCCATGATCTTCTATCTGGAGCAAGCAATATCGCAGATGTGGTAAAAAAAGTAACTCAGATAACTGCAATGCTGAATTCAGCAGGAATGGTGCTTAGAAAATGGGTATCAAACTGTCCAGAGGCATAAGAAGGTATTCCTGCAGAAAATATAGCAATACAATCCGTTCACGAGCTAGAAGATCACTCCGTTTCAACATTAGGCTTGGTTTGGGAGCCAAGAAACGACGCATTTCGGTTTCAAGTAGATTTACCACCTCCACCAATGTCGTTAACCAAGCGCCAAGCATTATCATTCATCGCGAAGATCTTCGATCCACTCGGGCTACTGGGGCCCACCATAATCATTTCAAAAATGTTTATGCAACGTCTATGGACTCTGAAGAGGAACGGAACGGCGTTAGATTGGAATAGCACGCTGCCACCACAGCTTCAGGAGGAGTGGAATCAATACCATCAAGGAATATTCCGATTGCGAGAGGTCCGAGTACCTCGATTCGTCTCACTGGTGCAAGCACGTAGCGTTCAACTACACATGTTTGCAGACGCATCACAGTCAGCTTATGGAACATGCGGGTACATTCGTGCAGAAACGAAGGAGTATGTTTCAGTACAACTAATAACGGCAAAATCTAAAGTCGTATCGTTGACAAATACGCATTCAATAGCAAGATTGGAACTTTGTGCCGCAAGGTTAGCCACACAACTCTACAAGAAGATCATCAACGCAACGAGATTCAACATCAAGGTGTATTTCTGGACTGATTCCACCACGGTACTATACTGGTTGCAATCACTGCCGAGTCGCTGGAAACCGTTCGTGGCTAATCGTGTTGCACAGATTCAATGGGACACCGACGGTATGAGCTGGAAGCACGTCCCTGGAAGGGACAATCCTGCAGACGATATATCACGTGGTATAAAAGCTGAGGATCTGATCAATCGACACCGGTGGTGGAACGGGCCACATTGGTTGGCACAAAATGAAAGCAATTGGCCAACGTTTATTCCGTCTAACGATGAAGGTGAATTGGCAGATGAAGAGCGGAAGGCTGCTCAACCCATCACTTGCACCTCTATCGCACGAGCCTTCTCCAACACACTCTTCGCTAGGTATTCAAGTTACCACAAACTTCGCCGTGTGGTAGCATACATATTCAAATACGTGCGGTGCCTGAGAACCAAGGCATATTCTTCACAACATGCAAAGGGGTGTCGTGCCGAAAACAAACGAAATGTAGCTGATACAGATATCGTCAAAGCAACCATCACAACTGAAGATCTTCATCAAGCCGAAATCGCCCTTTGTAAACTCGCCCAACAAGATACGTTCGACGACGAAATCCACGCCTTAACAACAGGAAGACAAGTATCCCGAGCATCAAGACTGAAGTGGCTGAGACCATATTTGGACGAAACAGGAGTGCTTCGGGTTGGTGGCCGGCTGGGCAACATGACAGCATCGCATTCGGTTAAATATCCCATCGTGTTAACTGCCACCCATCCTATGGCAGTTCTCTTAGCAACAGCATATCACCTCCGGTTATTACATGCCGGACCGCAACTTTTGCTAGCAACGCTCCGACAACGATTTTGGGTGATAGGAGGAAGAAGTCTAGTGAAATCAATCTACCATCGCTGTCTTCAATGCTTCAAGGCCAAACCAACATTAGTCCAACAAAGTGTTGCAGATCTACCGGAGTCAAGAGTGACCCCAACCAGAGCATTCTCCGTTTGCGGCGTTGACTACTGTGGGCCATTATTAATCAAATCAAATGTTCGGAATCGGGGTCCAAGCAAGGCGTATATTGCAATTTTCGTCTGTTTCTCAACCAGAGCTGTACATATTGAATTGGTGAGCGATTTGACAACAACCGCATTTCTATCAGCACTTCGTCGCTTCGTAGCACGCAGAGGAATGGTGAAGGAGCTGCACTCAGATAACGCTACAACGTTTAAAGGAGAAGCAAATGAACTACATCGTATCTACAAAATGCTGAAGCAGAATGAGGAAGATCGTAAATCCATCTTCAATTGGTGTGCGGAGAACGGCATGATATGGCGTTTTATACCACCGCGAGCTCCCCACTTCGGCGGGCTTTGGGAAGCAGCGGTCAAGTCGGCGAAACATCATTTACTGCGAACCATAGGGACAACAAGTATAACCTACGAAAATATGCTTACATTGTTAACACAGATCGAATCCTGTTTAAACTCGCGACCCTTAGTTCCAATGTCAGAAGATCCGTGTGATCTTGAAGTGCTCACACCAGGCCATTTCCTCATCGGAGGTAACACGCAATTTGTTCCCCATATTGATTACACTAACATTGCGTCTAATCGTTTAAATGAGTATCAGTTAGTGCAACGCTATGTACGATCTATTTGGCAAGGATGGCAAAGGGAATATACACAACAATTACAAGCACGATCGTCGTTCGGTAGCAGGTCAGTAATTGAGCTTAAAGAAAATCAGTTAGTTCTTATACGAGAAGATAATGCTCATCCCACCGAGTGGCCAAAGGGGCGCATTGTTAAACTCCATCCCGGCAAGGATGACGTCATCCGTGTCGTCACTTTACGAACGGCACCTGACAAGTACATCGTGCGACCGACAGCACGACTAGCATTGTTACCTACTACCTCACCTGAATAATTATTCGAACACGTTTGTTTATTAATTACTCTAAAGAATTTCATTCTTGGTGGCCGGAATGTTCGAATTACGAAAATGTTTATAGGGTAGAAATGAATTATGATGAATTTGTAAATGAACTCTTATTAATGCATAAGAATAAAGGACAATTGAATTCACACTCGCAAAGAAACCAGACGTGTTACATCTATCGCTCTACAATCACGATATCACATCCAGTAAAATCTCTACACCCACCGTAAGCGTCAAAGTGTTTACGTGACTATGTGTGTGCATGTGTGTGTGCGTACATACTACACGTAAAAAATAGGCGAAAATGGAGACTCGGCGAACCGCGGGCACGCCCGCTTCGTTAGTGTTAGGCGTTAAATTGTAAGTTCTTCATTTTAATGTTGTGTTACGAATAGCTAGGCGGGGAGCGTGCCCTTACTAAATGTAGTCAGGGACGCCATTGCAGCCGGTGGCTACGCCTCCGTCGGGAAGGCCGCCGGCAATGGAGATGTTTATTCGTTGGTAATTTTGTTCATGCGTGTTTACTTATCACTTATCGTTTATATGTTTGTAACGCGGCGAAACATTTTACATGTAATGAATAAACGAACGCATATAAAAAAAAAGAAGTGGAGCTTGCGGCTTAATTTGACTCAACACGGGAAAACTTACCAGGTCCGAACTTATCGAGGTAAGACAGATTAAGAGCTCTTTCTCAAATTTAAGGGTAGTGGTGCATGGCCGTTCTTAGTTCGTGGAATGATTTGTCTGGTTAATTCCGATAACGAACGCGACTCAAACAAGCTAACTAGAATGCTGTCAGCAGTGTGCCTCCGGGCGCACCTGACGTTACGGGGCGGCGGCGCCTTCGCGGGCGGTCGTCGCACTAGTTTGCCCTGCTTAGCGGGACAACTTGTGTTAAGCAAGGTGAGAGTGAGCGATAACAGGTCCGTGATGCCCTAAGATGTTCTGGGATGCACGCGTGCTACAATGTGGGCAGCAGCGTGTTCTCGCCAATAGGCGCCCCCATTCCGAGAGGAATGTGAAATCACCCAAATGCTCATTTAGTTGGGATTGGGGACTGCAACGGTCCCCATGAACCTGGAATTTCTAGTAAGTGCTAGTCATTAGCTAGCGTTGATTACGTCCCTGCCCTTTGTACACACCGCCCGTCGCTACTACCGATGGATTATTTAGTGAGGTCTCTGGAGGCATACCTTCCGCGGTTCCTTCGTGAGCTGCAGTTGGCACGGCCGAAGTTGACCGAACTTGATGATTTAGAGGAAGTAAAAGTCGTAACAAGGTTTCCGTAGGTGAACCTGCGGAAGGCTAGTTAACGCACGGTGTCCGGGAGAAGTGTTTTTAAAAAAAAACTTAACTTTATTTCCATCGACCGGCGGAGTTAATAACCGTTCGGATTAGCGTCTGAGTATCAACTGAACTGTTTGGATGGATGCTGGTGCGCTGGTCCGTGTTGAATTATGCTGCGTGCTGAATAATGCTGCGTTGCAAATTATGTTGTGCGCGCTGCTTTGTGGTTTGTTTGTTTATCGGTCGTGCGTGGTTTGTTTGTTTATCGGTGGCGCGTTCTGCTGCGTGGCGTTTCTCGTGTTGCGCTGTCGTCTTAACTCCTTACTGCGCTGTCGTCTTAACTCCTCCCCTCTTAAATGACTTTGCCCTCAAAGTCTCGTTGCTGCGTGGAATGAAGTTGGTCTGCTAACGAACGTTTCTGGTCGTTTCGCTTGAGTCATGTTTACTTTTATCGTCGTTCTCTTGAAGTGGAAGAATAAACAGATTATAAATGCGCATAGGCATATGAATGCAAAAGTTCCTCCGAATACATTAATTTTCCATCTTAGAGAATCATTCTGCAAGTTAATACTTTTTAGTTTTTCTCTATGTTCTATGGTGAGTTTTTGTACGAGTTGGAGAGGCGGTTTATGTTCGATTTCACCCTTATCGATGTTGATTCCTGCTGTTGATTTGAATGGTTTACCAGGAATGGTGACTTCGTCGTTTGAATAAATTTCTCCATTAATGATAATGTTACAATTTTCGAATTGTATGACGTAGGAACCGTTCAGTACTTGGTTCATTTTGCTGCAGTTTGATGCGATTTCTGCTATTGCGTCGTTGATTAGTATTGTGTCGTCTTTGATTCTTTTTATGAAGCCTCGACTATAAATCTTTTCGTAGTCACATTGTGAATCTTCTCTTCTCACAATTTGTTGAATGCATGTTGTGGGTTGTTGTATGCCGATTTGCGGACATATATAAACATCTTCTTGTTGTTGGCACTTCTCTGTCATGGAATATACGTGGGTTTGATTTTGTAATATAAAGTTTTGTGTGACGATTATACGTGCATCGTGTTGTATTATCGAGTCAATGTATTCGTACTCGTAGATTTTTGAAGATAGTTTGGGGAACTTTAGCATGTATAGTATATGAGATTCATTTACTGCTACTTGGGCAGTTGATTGCCTTAGCAATTCTTCCGGTGTGTTGTATTTAATGTTATTCTTCTCAAGAAACTGTTCTATTGATGTCAGATCCTCAAGGGATAGTAGCTTACTGCTCGGAATACCGTTTTTAGCTAACAGTATAGCGTCTTCTATGACATCCAATTTTTCTTGTAGCATATTTATGTTGGAAAGTAGAATAAGTTTCCGAATTTCCACTTGGTGTGACTCATAGCGTTCGTTTTCGATATTTACGACTTGGTTAGCGACATCAGTTATTTGTTTCAACCTGTCGTTGAAGCCTTGGTTGATTATTATTTGTTTGTTGCTTTCTGCTATCAGGGAGTTCATTGTGGAGTTTATGACATGTAGGTCGTCTGCATCTGGAGTTCCAGCGATCCATTTCCAAATTTTTCCTATCGTGTCCCATCGTTTTTGTCTTTTTACAAATGGTTTGATTTTCGCAAAAGTGTCCTTTAGCATGCTAGCTTTTATGCTGATCAAATTTTCGATAGATTCAGTAGAATTTCCATTTGGACTATCTTGTAATGTTTTCTCTATTGTTTCGTTTATATCAGTTAAATCTATTGGATGTATTGTTCTTACGTATCCAATTTGAATCTTAGCTTTACCTATCGGTATTATGGCTAATGGATTGTTATTTAAATCATATATGTTTATGTCTGCGAAAATTAGTTTGATCAACAGGATCGTAAGTATTCTGTAACGATAGTTAAAACAATTTTGAAAAAGTATTAATATTTTTTCATTACTTTCTTAAGTTTACTTTATGTATTTTTCGATTGTTTGAATCGATAATATATGTTGGATGATTCTCCTTTACTTTTACTGCATTAAAACGACTTTCGCGTTTGTTATTCGTCTTTTTCTTTTCGAATGCATATTCGTTTTCTACGTAATCCTTATATTTTTCATCTTTGATTTTTTCTTCATTCTTTTTGAATATCTGTAGTATTCTTTCATTTGTTTTTTCTCTTATTCTTGATCTCTCTAGCGGATCGTTTGATATTTCTCCTACATACACATTTCGTGGTGTATCCTTTATGAATGAATGTATGCTGTGATTATACTTATAAACAGCTTGTTGTACTAATGTTATAATGCTCATCTCTGGATTGAGTTTTTTTGTGCATCTAGTGATTTCTCTAATTGTTGAATGGCAACGTTCTATTTGTCCATTCGTTTCTGAACGATTAACTGGAGTTTTAAATATTTTTGTTCCTAGGTTTAGTATTGATTGTTCGATAACGTTTGAGACAAACGTACATTCGTTGTCTATTACAATTTGAGCTGGTAAGTCCCAGTCATATAGGAGTTGTAGTAAAACTTCCTTTATATCAGCGATTGATTTCGATTTTATCGGTCGTATTTTAACGTATTTTGAAAATTTATCTATAGATGAGATAAATAAAAAGTTTGCGTTATAAGCAAATATGTCAATATGGATAATTTCTCCAGGATATGTCGGTATTGGTGTTTTTACTGGTATAAATTCTTGGGGTTTTCTCTCGTATTTTTCTGTTTTACATATCTCACAATTTTTTACAATGTTTTGAATACTTTTTCTCGTTCCGGGAAAGTAGAATTTTTTTATAAATTGCAATGAGTTTTCCTTAGCATTTCTGTGAGCAAAATTATGAATATTCTTGATTTCTTCAATTTGTGTTTCTTCATCGCATAGGTCTTGTACTTGTCTTTGGGAAAATCTAGCTTTGATTGTTTTTGGATTGTAGAGAGTTTTATAAACTTCTTGGATAATTCCCATTGTTTGTTCATCTGTGTGAATACCATTATTTACATTTGGATTGATTAATTTTTTGAATTTATCCTTGATAAAATCAGAAGTAAATGTTGGTTCAATAAAAATATGTGTTCTGAATTTTGGGAAAGGGGTAATTAATTGGTATGAAGAATTAGTTCCAATTTTAAATACTAGTTGGTTGTGGAATACATTAATTGGTGCTTCTGTTGAAGGTATATAAGAATGATCGTCTTCGTCAGCTGAGTGCTGAGTTGGCGTTAATGAGTTTAGTTGTATACGGGAAAGTGCATCTGCTACAACGTTTGATCTTCCGGGTTTGTAGAATAATTGGTAATCGTGTTCCTCCATGAAAGATTTCCATCTTTTCAGTTTTGCGTTGTTGTTCTGCGGAGATAAAGCAAATGTTAATGGTTGATGATATGTATGAATATTAATTTTAGCTCCGTATATGAAATTTCTCAATGTTTGTAGTGCCCAAACGATGGCAAGCATTTCCTTTTCGTTGGTTGCATAATTTCCCTCTGTTTTGGAAAGAGTACGAGAAATGAAGGTTATCGGTCTATCACCGTCGTGACATTTTTGTGAAAGCACAGCTCCTAGTGCTTTTTCCGATGCGTCTGTTGTTAGTTCGAATGGCTTCTGGAAATCTGGAAAAGCTAAAACATCATTAGAAGATATTATGTCTTTAAGGGTTTGAAATGCGTTTTTTGCGGTTTGATCAAATTTAATAGGGAAATTTTTTGATTCGTGTTTGGAAATTTGGCGATGGCCATCCTCCCCTCTTAGGAGTTTTGTGATGGGTTTTGCCAGTTGTGCATAGTTTTTAATAAACCTGCGGTAGTAACCTGACATTCCTAAGAATCTTCTTAGTTCTTAAAGGATTTGTGGTTCTGGGAATTTTTTTATGGCTTCAATCTTTTTTATATTTGGTTTAAGTCCTTCACTTGAGACTATGAATCCGAGGAATTCAACTTCTGTCTTTAGAAATTCAGATTTATCCGGTTGTATTTTGAAATTAGCGGCTCTCAGAGTTTCTAGAACAATTCTTAAATTTTGCAGATGTTCTTCAACTGTTTTGCTAAAAATGATTATGTCATCGATGTATATGTGACAAATTTTTCCGATGTGTTCCCTTAAAGTGTCGTCCATGACGCGTTGGAATATTGAAGGGGCATTTTTTAAACCAAATGGCATGCGTACGAATTCATATTTTCCGTTGTTTATTGAAAATGCAGTTTTTTCGATATCATTTTCCGACATAGGTACTTGATGAAATCCTGACGCTAAGTCAAGAGTTGTGAAATATTTATTTGAACCTAGATTGGCTAAAACAGTAGATGGATCCGGAATAGGATATTTATCGCTTATTGTTTGAGTGTTCAATTTTCTGTAGTGTACGACAAGTCTATATTTTTTTTCATTGGCAGCATCCAGTTTTTTTGGAACAATCCACACTGGTGCATTGTATGGGGATTTCGAAGGTCTGATGATTCCATCATTTAGGAGTTTTTCAATTTGCTTGTTAACTTCACCTTTAAGTGCTTGGGGATAGGGATACGTTTTACTATAAACTGGTGATTCATCTTTTGTTCTTATTGTCGCTTTTACTCGCGATGTACAAGGTAGTTTCAAATCTGGTGGTTGGAAAAGATCTTGATATTCCTGTAATAGGTCATGTAGCTTTCTTTTTTCGTTTTGGTTCAGATGATTATCACGAATGTTTATTTTATTTACTTCCTGTAGTTGGTATTGTTGTAATGGAATGACATGTGTGCCATCAATGATTAATATTTCATTGGCTGTGTCAATTACTGCTTTAATTTCCTTTAGTGAATCGTGTCCAATTATGGCATCAAACGATTTTAAATTTTCTAAATGATAAAATTTTAGCATTTTATCTGAATATGGTTTGAATAATCGTGCTTGAGAATAAGCGTCGATTTTAATATCTCCTGCTACGGATGATACGAAAAATGGTTTATCAACCTTGTGTGAAATTTTTGCATATTTTGGATGTATGTAATTTTTATTAGATCCAGTATCAATTAACATTTTGAGTGGTTCTGAAGCGTTACCATAGAATAAGAAGTAAGGCAACGCTGAGTTTATTCTAAAAAATTCAGCTCTGCTTCTTCAAAAGTTTCTCTGAAGTTATTACCTTCTTGTTTTTCAATTGTTCTGAAATATCGTTCGAATGACTGTTGCACATTGTCAACCGTTGTGTTATTCACGTTGTTGTTTACGTTTTCGAATGTTTGTGCAAGATTGGCATCTGCTATATGATTAATGTTGTTTATGTTTCTGGCGTTTGTTTGGATATTATTGACTCTAGGTCGTTTTGGTGGTCTCACATTGTTTGAATTTGGACGATTTCCGTAATTTACTTGGCGAGTTCTGATAGATTGATCAACGTCCATCGGTTCTGGTGGAGGTTGACGTTGAAATTGATTAGATTGCATTTTTTGAAAGGGCTGTTGGTGCCTTGGAATGAAATTGTTAAAATTTCGATTTCCATACATTGGAGGTTTTGGGTAATGAGGCCTAGGTGGTGGCTGGGCATGTGTGTACCTTATTGGTGTTGGTGGCGGTAAGGGAATCATATTCCTTGGTGCCGTTGGTGGAGTGTATGTTCTCGGTTTTGTAAACATTTTTCTGCATTCAATATTTTGGAAAGAGATACAATAGCTGTATGCTCCTGCAAGCGATGTTGGCTCATAATTCCTTATGAACTTGTAAACGTCTCCATCGAGTCCTCTCATGAAAGCATCAATTGCTTTTTTGATGTACATTTCAATTAAAGCTCTGGAAGCTTCGGGGTGTGTAAACCTTTCATCGGTATTTATTTGATTTGCGATGAGGGACAGTAATCTGTTCACCTCGTCGTAATATACTTCAAGTGAGCGGTTCTTCTGTTGCACGCTCATGAGTTGGAAGTCCAATGTTTCCAAGTCACGTTTTTCGCCGGAATAGGTGATCAATGTTTTTTTGATCAGGTTCCAATTTATGCCTACGTTTGAAGCGACGAGTGAGTCATTCGCTTCACCGCGTATTTTTCTACGAATGAATTTGCAGATCATGTGGTATTTATTTTGACGTTCGATGGTATCTGTACCTTTAGTTTGATAGAGTTTCACTAAACTGTCTACATCATTTAACCAGCTATTCAGTTCGCTGGGATCCCCAGTGAATGTTGGTAGATCTTTTACCAAATCGGGAATTTTTTCAAAAGTTTCAGGATTTACACTTGTTCCATCTGGCTTTGTGAAATAAAGCGGTGGATCAGAATAATCGATAAAAGTGGGGGCAATATTGCACGCTTCGAGTGCGGCAATGCGGTTGATAATTTGATCAAGTTCGGGTCTCGACATTTTCAATGTTAGAGATTGTAATGAATTAATTAGATCCTCCAGGATTTTTTCGTTAGTTTAAACACGTTTTTAACTTCACTTGATTGAGTTAGTAATATGTAATATTAATTTGCAATCGTTTTTAATACTCGATTTTGATTTTTTTTCACTGTTTGAAATTTTCACTTGCGATTTTTTATAATTCACTGTACTTACGGTACCATACGCATCCTGTTTCGGGCGTTGGATGTACGTCTTATGTTGTCTTTATCAGCTCCTCTAGCGGGCCTTATGTTGTTTTTCGCTCCTCTAACGGGCCTTATGTTGTTTTTCGCTCCTCTAACGGGCGATGTGTTGTTTTTTGCTGGGAAACCGGCTATGATATTCTTCCTTCTCAGTGTGATGGATGGTTCCTTTTTGTCCTGCGTGAGCTGCTAACTGCACAGGTGACTCGGGATCCTTTTCACACGGCTGCACTCGGCGATCAGGAAGTCTTTTTTAGTTTAGGATTTGGTGGTAACTTTCACTCTAACGTGGTTACTTTTCACTTGCACCTTAACTTTATTTTTCACATAGCGCGGTCCCTATTCGGGCGCCAGTTAACGCACGGTGTCCGGGAGAAGTGTTTTTAAAAAAACTTAACTTTATTTCCATCGACCGGCGGAGTTAATTACCGTTCGGATTAGCGTCTGAGTATCAACTGAACTGTTTGGATGGATGCTGGTGCGCTGGTCCGTGTTGAATTATGCTGCGTGCTGAATAATGCTGCGTTGCAAATTATGTTGTGCGCGCTGCTTTGTGGTTTGTTTGTTTATCGGTCGTGCGTGGTTTGTTTGTTTATCGGTGGCGCGTTCTGCTGCGTGGCGTTTCTCGTGTTGCGCTGTCGTCTTAACTCCTTACTGCGCTGTCGTTTTAACTCATATAGTAGCAACAGCCGAATATGGAACCCTTTTCGTTCTTTGGACACCTACTTTCACTTGTATGACGACTATGGGGACCTTCATTTTGAACTTAGTTGAAACCCTTATTCATCGAGGGTATCGCTTTGATACCCCCAACAGACCTTTGGACACCGTCTTACTACTCCTTAGAGGAGTCATCAGAGAACCATATGGTAGGAACAGCCGAATATGGAACCCTGTTCGTACTTTGGAAACCTCTTATAACTTTTATGGCAAATATGGGAACCTTCATTTCGTACTCAGTTGGTACCCCTATTCATCGAGGGTATCGCTTTGATACCCCCAACAGACCTTTGGACACCGTCCCACTACTCCTTAAAGCAGTCATCAGAGAACCATATGGTAGGAACAGCCGAATATGGAACCCTTTTCGTTCTTTGGACACCTCCTTTAAATTGTTTGGCAACTATAGGGACCTTCAAGTCGTACTCAGTTGGTACCCCTATTCATCGAGGGTATCGCTTTGATACCCCCAACAGACCTTTGGACACCGTCTTACTACTCCTTAGAGCAGTCATCAGAGAACCATATGGTAGGAACAGCCGAATATGGAACCCTTTTCGTTCTTTGGACACCTCCTATAACTTGTATGGCGACTATGGGGACCTTCATATCGTACTCAGTTGGTACCCTTATTCATCGAGGGTATCGCTGTGATACCCCCAACAGACCTTTGGACACCGTCTCACTACTCCTTAAAGCAGTCATCAGAGAACCATATAGTAGGAACAGCCGAATATGGAACCCTTTTCGTTCTTTGGACACCTCCTTTAAATTGTTTGGCAACTATAGGGACCTTCAAGTCGTACTCAGTTGGTACCCCTATTCATCGAGGGTATCGCTTTGATACCCCCAACAGACCTTTGCACACCGTCTTACTACTCCTTAGAGCAGTCATCAGAGAACCATATGGTAGGAACAGCCGAATATGGAACCCTTTTCGTTCTTTGGACACCTCCTATAACTTGTATGGCGACTATGGGGAACTTCATATCGTACTCAGTTGGTACCCTTATTCATCGAGGGTATCGCTGTGATACCCCCAACAGACCTTTGGACACCGTCTCACTACTCCTTAAAGCAGTCATCAGAGAACCATATAGTAGGAACAGCCGAATATGGAACCCTTTTCGTTCTTTGGACACCTCCTTTAAATTGTTTGGCAACTATAGGGACCTTCAAGTCGTACTCAGTTGGTACCCCTTTTCATCGAGGGTATCGCTTTGATACCCCCGACAGACATTTGGACACCGTCTTACTACTCCTTAGAGGAGTCATCAGAGAACCACATAGTAGGAACAGCCGAATATGGAATTCTTTTCGTTTTTTGGACACCTCCTATAACTTGTATGGCGACTATGGGGACCTTCATATCGTACTCAGTTGGTACCCTTATTCATCGAGGGTATCGCTGTGATACCCCCAACAGACCTTTGGACACCGTCTCACTACTCCTTAAAGCAGTCATCAGAGAACCATATAGTAGGAACAGCCGAATATGGAACCCTTTTCGTTCTTTGGACACCTCCTTTAAATTGTTTGGCAACTATAGGGACCTTCAAGTCGTACTCAGTTGGTACCCCTATTCATCGAGGGTATCGCTTTGATACCCCTTACAGACCTTTGGACACAGTCTTATTGCTCCTTAGAGCAGTCATCAGAGAACCATATGGTAGGAACAGCCGAATATGGAACCCTTTTCGTTCTTTGGACACCTCCTTTCACTTGTATGACGACTATGGGGACCTTCATATCGTACTCAGTTGGTACCCCTATTCATTGAGGGTATCGCTGTGATACCCCCAACAGACCTTTGGACACCGTCTTACTACTACTTAGAGCAGTCATCAGAGAACCATATAGTAGGAACAGCCGAATATGGAACCCTTTTCGTTCTTTGGACACCTCCTATAACTTGTATGGCGACTATGGGGACCTTCATATCGTACTCAGTTGGTACCCTTATTCATCGAGGGTATCGCTTTGATACCCCCAACAGACCTTTGGACACCGTCTCACCACTCCTTAAAGCAGTCATCAGAGAACCATATAGTAGGAACAGCCGAATATGGAACCCTTTTCGTTCTTTGGACACCTCCTATAAATTGTTTGGCGACTATAGGGACCTTCAAGTCGTACTCAGTTGGTACCCCTATTCATCGAGGGTATCGTTTTGATACCCCCAACAGACCTTTGGACACCGTCTTACTACTCCTTAGAGCAGTCATCAGAGAACCATATGGTAGGAACAGCCGATAATGGAACCCTTTTCGTTCTTTGGACACCTCCTATAACTTGTTTGGCGACTATAGGGACCTTCAAGTCGTACTCAGTTGGTACCCTTATTCATCGAGGGTATCGCTTTGATACCCCCAACAGACATTTGGACACCGTCTTACTACTCCTTAGAGCAGTCATCAGAGAACCATATAGTAGGAACAGCCGAATATGGAACCCTTTTCGTTCTTTGGATACCTCCTATAACTTGTATGACGACTATAGGGACCTTTTTATCGTACTCAGTTGGTACCCCTATTCATCGAGGGTATCGCTTTGATACCCCCAACAGACCTTTGGACACCGTCTCACTACTCCTTAGAGGAGTCATCAGAAAACCACATAGTAGGAACAGCCGAATATGGAACCCTTTTCGTTCTTTGGACACCTCCTTTAAATTGTTTGGCAACTATAGGGACCTTCAAGTCGTACTCAGTTGGTACCCCTTTTCATCGAGGGTATCGCTTTGATACCCCCAACAGACCTTTGGACACCGTCTTACTACTCCTTAGAGGAGTCATCAGAGAACCACATAGTAGGAACAGCCGAATATGGAATTCTTTTCGTTTTTTGGACACCTCCTATAACTTGTATGGCGACTATGGGGACCTTCATATCGTACTCAGTTGGTACCCTTATTCATCGAGGGTATCGCTGTGATACCCCCAACAGACCTTTGGACACCGTCTCACTACTCCTTAAAGCAGTCATCAGAGAACCATATAGTAGGAACAGCCGAATATGGAACCCTTTTCGTTCTTTGGACACCTCCTTTAAATTGTTTGGCAACTATAGGGACCTTCAAGTCGTACTCAGTTGGCACCCCTATTCATCGAGGGTATCGCTTTGATACCCCTTACAGACCTTTGGACACAGTCTTATTGCTCCTTAGAGCAGTCATCAGAGAACCATATGGTAGGAACAGCCGAATATGGAACCCTTTTCGTTCTTTGGACACCTCCTTTCACTTGTATGACGACTATGGGGACCTTCATATCGTACTCAGTTGGTACCCCTATTCATTGAGGGTATCGCTGTGATACCCCCAACAGACCTTTGGACACCGTCTTACTACTACTTAGAGCAGTCATCAGAGAACCATATGGTAGGAACAGCCGAATATGGAACCCTTTTCGTTCTTTGGACACCTCCTATAACTTGTATGGCGACTATGGGGACCTTCATATCGTACTCAGTTGGTACCCTTATTCATCGAGGGTATCGCTTTGATACCCCCAACAGACCTTTGGACACCGTCTCACCACTCCTTAAAGCAGTCATCAGAGAACCATATAGTAGGAACAGCCGAATATGGAACCCTTTTCGTTCTTTGGACACCTCCTATAAATTGTTTGGCGACTATAGGGACCTTCAAGTCGTACTCAGTTGGTACCCCTATTCATCGAGGGTATCGTTTTGATACCCCCAACAGACCTTTGCACACCGTCTTACTACTCCTTAGAGCAGTCATCAGAGAACCATATGGTAGGAACAGCCGAATATGGAACCCTTTTCGTTCTTTGGACACCTCCTATAACTTGTATGGCGACTATGGGGACCTTCGTATCGTACTCAGTTGATACCCCTATTCATCGAGGGTATCGCTTTGATACCCCCAACAGACATTTGGACACCGTCTCACTACTCCTTAGAGCAGTCATCAGAGAACCATATAGTAGGAACAGCCGAATATGGAACCCTTTTCGTTCTTTGGACACCTCCTTTAAATTGTTTGGCAACTATAGGGACCTTCAAGTCGTACTCAGTTGGTACCCCTATTCATCGAGGGTATCGCTTTGATACCCCTTACAGACCTTTGGACACAGTCTTATTGCTCCTTAGAGCAGTCATCAGAGAACCATATGGTAGGAACAGCCGAATATGGAACCCTTTTCGTTCTTTGGACACCTCCTTTAAATTGTTTGGCAACTATAGGGACCTTCAAGTCGTACTCAGTTGGTACCCCTTTTCATCGAGGGTATCGCTTTGATACCCCCAACAGACCTTTGGACACCGTCTTACTACTCCTTAGAGGAGTCATCAGAGAACCACATAGTAGGAACAGCCGAATATGGAATTCTTTTCGTTTTTTGGACACCTCCTATAACTTGTATGGCGACTATGGGGACCTTCATATCGTACTCAGTTGGTACCCTTATTCATCGAGGGTATCGCTTTGATACCCCCAACAGACCTTTGGACACCGTCTCACCACTCCTTAAAGCAGTCATCAGAGAACCATATAGTAGGAACAGCCGAATATGGAACCCTTTTCGTTCTTTGGACACCTCCTATAAATTGTTTGGCGACTATAGGGACCTTCAAGTCGTACTCAGTTGGTACCCCTATTCATCGAGGGTATCGTTTTGATACCCCCAACAGACCTTTGCACACCGTCTTACTACTCCTTAGAGCAGTCATCAGAGAACCATATGGTAGGAACAGCCGATAATGGAACCCTTTTCGTTCTTTGGACACCTCCTATAACTTGTTTGGCGACTATAGGGACCTTCAAGTCGTACTCAGTTGGTACCCTTATTCATCGAGGGTATCGCTTTGATACCCCCAACAGACATTTGGACACCGTCTCACTACTCCTTAGAGCAGTCATCAGAGAACCATATAGTAGGAACAGCCGAATATGGAACCCTTTTCGTTCTTTGGACACCTCCTTTAAATTGTTTGGCAACTATAGGGACCTTCAAGTCGTACTCAGTTGGTACCCCTATTCATCGAGGGTATCGCTGTGATACCCCCAACAGACCTTTGGACACCGTCTTACTACTCCTTAGAGCAGTCATCAGAGAACCATATGGTAGGAACAACCGCATATGGAACCCTTTTCGTTCTTTGGACACCTCTTATAAATTGTTTGGCGACTATAGGGACCTTCAAGTCGTACTCAGTTGGTACCCCTATTCATCGAGGGTATCGCTTTGATACCCCCAACAGACCTATGGACACCGTCTTACTTTTCCGTAGAGCAGTCATCAGAGAACCATATAGTAGGAACAGCCGAATATGGAACCCTTTTCGTTCTTTGGATACCTCCTATAACTTGTATGACGACTATAGGGACCTTTTTATCGTACTCAGTTGGTACCCCTATTCATCGAGGGTATCGCTTTGATACCCCCAACAGACCTTTGGACACCGTCTCACTACTCCTTAGAGGAGTCATCAGAAAACCACATAGTAGGAACAGCCGAATATGGAACCCTTTTCGTACTTTGGAAACCCCTTATAACTTGTATGGCGAATATGGGAACCTTCATATCGTATTCAGTTGGTACCCTTATTCATCGAGGGTATCGCTTTGATACCCCCGACAGACATTTGGACACCGTCTTACTACTCCTTAGAGCAGTCATCAGAGAACCATATAGTAGGAACAGCCGAATATGGAACCCTTTTCGTTCTTTGGACACCTCCTATAACTTGTATGGCGACTATGGGGACCTTCATATCGTACTCAGTTGGTACCCTTATTCATCGAGGGTATCGCTTTGATACCCCCGACAGACCTTTGGACACCGTCTTACTACTCCTTAGAGCAGTCATCAGAGAACCATATAGAAGGAACAGCCGAATATGGAACCCTTTTCGTTCTTTGGATACCTCCTATAACTTGTATGACGACTATAGGGACCTTTTTATCGTACTCAGTTGGTACCCCTATTCATCGAGGGTATCGCTGTGATACCCCCTACAGACATTTGGACACCGTCTTACTACTCCTTAGAGCAGTCATCAGAGAACCATATAGTAGGAACAGCCGAATATGGAACCCTTTTCGTTCTTTGGACACCTCCTATAACTTGTATGGCGACTATGGGGACCTTCATATCGTACTCAGTTGGTACCCTTATTCATCGAGGGTATCGCTTTGATACCCCCGACAGACCTTTGGACACCGTCTTACTACTCCTTAGAGCAGTCATCAGAGAACCATATAGAAGGAACAGCCGAATATGGAACCCTTTTCGTTCTTTGGACACTTCCTATAGCTTGTATGGCGACTTCGGAGACCATCATTACGTTCTCAGTTAGTACCCCTATTTAGCGAGGGTATCGTTTTGATTCCCCCAACAGACCTTTGGACACCGTCTTACTACTCCTTAGAGCAGTCATCAGAGAACCATATGGTAGGAACAGCCGAATATGGAACCCTTTTCGTTCTTTGGACACCTCCTTTCACTTGTATGACGACTATGGGGACCTTCATTTCGTACTCAGTTGGTACCCCTATTCATTGAGGGTATCGCTGTGATACCCCCAACAGACCTTTGGACACCGTCTTACTACTACTTAGAGCAGTCATCAGAGAACCATATGGTAGGAACAGCCGAATATGGAACCCTTTTCGTTCTTTGGACACCTCCTATAACTTGTATGGCGCCTATGGGGACCTTCATTTCGTACTCAGTTGGTACCCCTATTCATCGAGGGTATCGTTTTGATACCCCAAACAGTCCTTTGGACTCAGTCTCACCACTCCTAGGAGCAGCCATCAGGGAACCATACAGTAGGAACAGCCGATTATGGAACCCTTTTCGTTCTTTGGACACCTCCTATAAATTGTTTGGCGACTATAGGGACCTTCAAGTCGTACTCAGTTGGTACCCCTGTTCATCGAGGGTATCGCTTTGATACCCCCAACAGACCTTTGGACACCGTCTCACTACTCCTTAAAGCAGTCATCAGAGAACCATATAGTAGGAACAGCCGAATATGGAACCCTTTTCGTTCTTTGGACACCTCCTATAACTTGTATGGCGACTATGGGGACCTTCATTTCG